>NW_015171531.1:405494-442287 GCF_001447785.1 Gekko japonicus | reverse complement strand
CCTCCCCCTGTGCCATTTTCCCAACCTGAAATGGCCAGGGGCGGGGGTGCTATCTGCCCAATTTGGGCTGCATGTTTACTGATGACCTACCTGTTACTTTTCCACAACAGGGCAAGTAGTATCCCCGCCCACGCCATTCCACCCAGCCTTGGGGAAAACCTAAAATGTACTGAGGCTCTGCCCCAACCTGGGTGGCCCAGGCTAGCCCGATCTCATCAGATAAGCAGGTTCACCAAGGAAGTCTAGGGTTCCTATGCGGAGGCCGGCAATGGCAAACCAGCTCTGAAAGTCTCTTGCCTTGAAAACCCTACAGGGTTGCCATAAGTCGGCTGCAACTCGAGGGCGCGCGCGCACACACGCACACACACACACTTAGGTCCTGAGTCTTGACCTGATAGTTGTGAGATTAGGTTGCCCAGTGCGGAATCTATTCCAGGCTGGTTGCACATTGTGGTCATAAAGCACTGGCATCTGGAGCAAAAAACTAACTAGTATGGGGGAGCAAAGGCGTGGCAAAGATAACTATTGGGGGTGCAAAATATATTCGTGAAATGTGTGGTGGTTATCAGTAACACCAGGGCTATTTTTGGGCAGGAACGCACAGGAACGGAGTTCCGGCTGGCTTCCAAGTTGGCCACACCCAGCAGGAAGTCATTAGCATAATAGGCCACACCCAACAGCAGGAACTCATTAGGATTGGCTACATTAGGGGTGTGTGGCCTAACATGCAAAGGAGTTCCTGCTCCAAAAAAGCCCTGGGTTTTGACCACAAACAAGGTAAACAGAATAAGAAGCAAAAGGCGAGTGTGTCTGGATGACCACACTTCTGCGAACATGGGGGTGTGGCCTAATATGCTAATGAGCTGTGCTGTCAGGGGTGTGTCCTAATAAGCAAATGAATTTCTGCTGTTGGGTGTGGCCTGTTATGCTAATGAGTTCCTGCTGGGCTTTTTCTACAAAAAAAGCCCTGAGTAGCTCCATTATTCCACCCTTCCTCCAAGAAGCTCAGGGCTGCACAGATGATTCTCCTGCTCTCCATTTAATCCTCCTAGCGACCCTGCGAGGTATGTTAGTCTGACAAAGAATGACCATCCACAGGCCATCCACTAACCTTCATGGCTGAGTAGGGATTCGAACCCAGGTTCTTCCTATCCAGGGTCACGATCAGCCTTCCTCATTGGAAAAGACAGTTGCCAGGTAGAGGGTCAAAAGAGGAAAGTGTAGGGTTGCCAGCTCTGGGTTGGGAAGTACCTGGAGATTTGGGAGGTGGAGGCTGGGGAGGGTTTGGGGAGAGGAGGGACTTCAGCAGGGTATAAACCCATAGAGTCCACCCTCCAAAGAGGCCATTTTCTCCAGGAGGATTGATTTTGGTCGTCTGGAGATCAACTGTAACAGCAAGAGATCTCCAGGTGCCACCTGGAGGTTGGCAACAACCCTAAAAGTGGAGGGCTCCACTTGCTCCAGACCCACAGAGGTCATAAGATCCCAGGGAGGGAGATTTATTCCACCCTCCAAAGCAGCCATTTTCTCCAGTGGGGAGCTGATCTCTGCAGTCTGGGGATCAGTTGTCATTCCGGGAGATCCCCAGGTCCCACCTGGAGTTTGGCGGCCCTAATTGAAACCCTTCTTGTGCCCTTACAGCTCGAGAGCCTCCCTTGGTTTGCACCCGGCTTCCTTTGCAGTTCCCAATAGCTCAGCACACCCAGGGAGCAACAGATCCGTCTCCCCGCAGAAGGAAAATTCAGATTATTAGACTGGCACACAAGAGGAGGTAAAGGTAAACGTTTCCCTAGCTCGAAAGCCAGTCGAATCTGACTCTAGGGTTGCAGTGCTCATCTCCGTTTCAAAGCCGAAGAGCCAGCGCTGTCTGAAGACGTTTCCGCGGTCAAGGCGCACGGAACGCTGTTACCTTCCCACTGAAGTGGTACCTATTTATCTACCTGCAATTTCTTGCTTTTGAACTGCAAGGTTGGCAGGAGCTGGAACTAGAGACGGGAGCTCACTCCGTCATGCGGCACCCGGGTCTTGAACTGCTGAACTACCAACCTTCCACAGCCTGCAGTTCAGCGTCTTAACCTCTTGAGCCACCGCAGATCTGTCTCCCCGCAGAAGGAAAATCCAGATTATTAGACTGGCACACAAGAGGAGGAGGATAACTTAACATTTAAGAAGCGATGCTGGCTAAGAAGGGCAGAGGCGATTAACGTTCCCTTTATGTTTGATTGCCCCGGTAAGAACTTGCCTCGGTGAGATTTTAAAAAACTGTGCTGCAGGACATGTGATCAGGGAGGACTAAACGGGCAGTGCCGAATGTGTTCATGCTTAACGTTTTTGGATTCTGTTAGCTGTAAACATCTGGCTGTCGGAGCGAATGCTGCCGATTCCACATAGTCCTTTGGCTCATGCTTGGCCCTCTGAATGGACGGCATCATGAGGAAGGAAAGCAAGTCGCACAGTCCACTGTCTGCACAAAGTCACTGAAAAGTACTCAGAACGTGGAGTGATTTAGCAAGAGTGATTCAGCAAGAGTACTTTACTAGTTCAGGAACAAGACAAAGAAACCAGCTCGCAGGCCGGTTTATATGCGTTCAGAAAACCCGCCACCAAGCACACCTAAACACACCCCCTACTCCCGATAGGCTATTTACAGTAACCGGGCGACCATTGGTCTCCCGGCTGGGAAGCTGGCCCTTTGATTGGGCCGGCTAGGATCCTATGGATCCTTTGTCTTTCGACTGAAGCTACTGAGGAGTATTGCCTGGTCAGCCCGGGCATGTCCGGGCATGTCAGGCTGAATGCACTACACGTGGTAATGGCGACAGTACATTACACCCCTCCCCCATAGTCCAAACTACCCACATACAAAGTCCTGTAGATACGCGGGGGCCTTTCTGGGCCTTGTAGAGCGGCGGAGGTCCGGGGTGCTGTTCGGGGCTGCTCCTTGTGGCCGTGGCGGGGCGGTTTGCTGTGGCGTTTCCGACGGCGGTGTGTCCTGCGGCTCTAGAGGGACCGGGGCCGAGGCCGGGTTCTGCGGTTCGGGTGCGTGGCCTGAAGTTTAGTTGTGCTCCTGGGGCTCCAGGTCCTCGGGGTCGTTCGGAAGGACCCGGCGCCGCAGTTGGTCGATGTGGCGGTGTAGCAGTTGTCCGTCCTCACAGGAGACCTCATAGGAGCGCGGCCCTCGCACCCGGACCACTCTCGCAGGGATCCAGGGTGGCCCCTGGGCGTAGTTCTTAGCGTAGACTGGGTCTTCCGGGAAGAACCCTCGGGCGGCTGCGTGGGACTCCGATGTCGGTTCCATCTCGGGGGCCCTGTCTGGGTGTAGACGGTCCAGCCGGGAGGTTAGGCGACGACCCATCAGGAGCTCCGCCGGGCTGCAGCCGGTCTCGGTGTGCGGGGTCGTGCGTTGGCCGAACAGGAACACCGCCAGCTTGTAGTCCCAGTCCTTACTGTCGAACTTGCGCAGTGTTTCCTTGGTGGTGCGCACCATGCGCTCCGCCTGGCCGTTGGTTGCCGGGTGGAAGGGCGCTGACCGGACGTGTCGGATTCCACAGTACCTCGTGAAGTCCTGGAACTCGCTGGAGGTAAATGCTGTGCCGTTGTCGGTCACCAGGGTGTCTGGAAGGCCGTGGGAGCTAAAAATGTGGCGCATGGCTCTGATGGCGGCCTTCGAGGAGGTAGACGGTACAGGCACCACCTCCAGCCACTTACTGTAAGCGTCCACTAGAATGAAAAAGATTTGTCCCTGAAACGGCCCCGCGAAGTCCAAGTGTAGCCGGGACCAAGGTTTGTGGGAAGACTCCCAAGCTCGATCGGGCGCTCGGGGCGGTGCGGGCCGGAACGCCTGGCAGGGTTGGCACAGTTTCACCAGTCTCTCAATGTCCTGATCGAGGCCGGGCCACCACACATAACTCCGAGCCAGCGCTTTCATCCGCACCACTCCTGGGTGAGCCTCGTGCAATGCTGCAAGTACTCGGTCTCGGAGTGGGGAAGGGATTACCACCCGACCTCCCCACAGCACACAACCCTTGTGAGCAGACAGTTCGTCTTTGCGCGAGGCATAGGCCGCAAAGTCGGGTCCCGCCGAGGCCAACGGCCACCCCCTTCTCACCCAGTCCAGGACGCGGCAGAGGATAGGGTCCTTTTCGGTGCGCCGGGCCACCTCTTTCACGTGAACCGGCTGGTCGGGCAGCGTTTCCAGCAGCGCGATGTGATGGGCTGGGGCCGGGTCAGGCTCCGTTTCCGGCAGAGGCAGGCGGCTCAAGGCGTCCGCATGGCCCATCGCCTTCCCGGGCCGGTGCAGGAGCATGTAGTTGTAGCCCGCCAGGAAGACGGACCACCGGATCACTCGGGGCGAAGTCATCTGGGGGGTCTGGCGGTCCGGGGCGAGCAGACCCAGGAGAGGCTTGTGGTCCGTGAGGACCGTGAAGGGCCGGCCGTAGAGGTAGTGGTGAAATTTTTTCACCCCGGCCACTATAGCAAGAGCCTCCTTGTCAATCTGCGCGTAGTTGCGCTCCGCCGCAGACAAGGTACGGGAGTAATAGGCCACAGGTACCTCCCGACCGTCAGGCAGTTTGTGCCCCAGGACCGCCCCGACCCCATATGGAGAGGCGTCGCAAGCCAGCACCACCGGCAAGTCCTCATTGAAGTGTGCGAGTACCGAATTTGAGACGAGGAGGTCTTTGACCGCCCGGAAAGCCGCCTGCTGAGCCGCCCCCCAGACCCACGGCGCGCCCTTGTCGAGGAGCCGATGGAGGGGTTCGGCTACTGCAGCTTTGAGGGGAAGAAAAGAGTGGTAAAAGTTCAGGAGGCCTAAGAAGGCCTGTAGCTCGGTCTTTGATGTGGGGGCTGGGGCGTTCGAGATCGCCCTGGTCTTCTCCGCCGTGGGGTGAATGCCCTGTGCGTCGACCGCGAACCCTAGAAACTCCACTTTGGGCACGCCGAGCAAGCATTTTTCGCGCTTCACCTTCAGCCCCGCCTGGTCGAAGCGTTGAAGAACGGTACGGAGTCGGGTGGCAAACGACGCGGCGTCGGGGGCGGCGATCAAGACGTCATCTAGAAAGGGCTGTACCCCGGGGATACCTTTGAGGAGAGAGTCCATGAAAGATTGAAAAATCCCCGGAGCCACCGAGACGCCGAACTGGAGCCGGTGGACCTTGAAAGCCCCTCTGTGCGTGGCGATCGTCTGGGCTTCCGCCGTGGCGGCGTCCACCGGCAGCTGCTGATAGGCCTGCGCCAAGTCCAGCTTTCCAAATATGCGAGCCCCCGCGAGCGCCGCCAGCACGTGGCTGACCACCGGAACGGGGTACGCGTGGTCCTGCAGCGCTTTGTTAATTGTGCACTTATAGTCCGCACAGATCCGGACGTCCCCGTTTGGTTTGATCGGTGTGACAATGGGGGTTTCCCAGCGTGCCGATGCCACCGACTCCAACACCCCTTGCGCCACCAGCTTGTCGAGTTCCGCCTCGATTTTCGGCCTTACCGTTAAGGGCGGAAACCTGGCCTTGATCCGTATGGGCCGGACCGCCGGGTCCAGGTCCAGGGAGATGGGGGCCCCCGTGAACTTGCCTAAGGACCCATCGAAAACCCGGGGGAATTCGTTGCAAACGTCCGCGAAATCGGCTTGCTGCAGCTGGTGGATGCCCCCGATGGTCAAGCCCAGCGGCTTAAACCACGACATCCCCAGGAGACTGGAAAGCCGGCCCCCCACCACCAAAATGTCCAAGCAACCCTTGAAGTCCTGAAACTCCACATTGAACGTGCCCCAGCCCCGCACCACCACAGGATTCTTATTGAAATCCTGAAGCCTGATGTGTGGTTTGCGCAGAGGGGGTCCCCCGTTGGGACACACTGTCCGCAACGTCTCCTCCGAGATAATGGTAAACTCGGAGCCCGTGTCAAGTTCCATGCTACAGGGGGACCCCTCTATCCGGACCGTAACATGGACTTTGTTTCGGCTCTGACGGGGCAAGTCACCTACCTGGGGCTGGGGCTGGTGGCCGACGGCATTTGTGTCGATCGAATGGAGGTCCACAGTGTGGATGGGTTCCCACTGGTGGCTGGGTTTCCTGGATGGCTGGCGGCGGCTGCGGCAGACCTTGGCGATGTGGCCCTGCTTGTTGCAGGACCTGCAGACCGCCTCGCGGAAACGGCAGCTCCGACGTTCATGCGCGTCCCCGCAGCTGGCACAGGAGGAAGCTGGCTCCGACGGCCTCGCTGGCGGTGCGCCCTTCGAACGGTGAGGTTGTGACGGCTTGCGGTGGAGTTGCGCCACTGCCTCCTCTTCGGAGTCAGCCGAATCCCCTCCGGCTTGGGTGCGGTGTACCCGATGGCCGCTGTGGCCCGGACGCTCATTCTCGAAAGCAGCCGCATCCTTTAAAGCCGTGGCCAGCGTGAGGTCATCATCGCGAATGAGGCGCCTCCTCAGTTTGGCCTCTCGTAAACCCAACAAGAACTGATTCAGCAGGGTCTCGTCCAGGTTGCCCTGCTGGAGCGGCGGTGGCGACCCCGGAGGATGCGTTGGGCCCGGAGGATGAGGAGGTGGAAGCAGAGGAGGGAGCGGAGGTGGCGTTTTGCTCCGACATTTCCGCGGATGCTCGTGGACGCTCGGAGGACCGGGTGAGGCGGGCGCGCTGGTCGAGCGAGCTTAGCCTGAAGCGTGCTAGGCGTGGAGAGCGATGCTGCTGCTCGAGGGGTCAGCAGTGTGCAAGCGGAGCCGGGAGCGGAGCGATGAGCAGTTGCCGGAGAGCTGGGATGCGAAGTTGCGCGGTTCCCGGAGAGGTCTCGGCGTCAGGCTCGGTGCGGTACTCGTGTTGGCGTCCGGGTCTTGTTCATGGGGTCGTAGATCCCACCCTCGTCGCCAGTGAAAAGTACTCAGAACGTGGAGTGATTTAGCAAGAGTGATTCAGCAAGAGTACTTTACTAGTTCAGGAACAAGACAAAGAAACCAGCTCGCAGGCCGGTTTATATGCGTTCAGAAAACCCGCCACCAAGCACACCTAAACACACCCCCTACTCCCGATAGGCTATTTACAGTAACCGGGCGACCATTGGTCTCCCGGCTGGGAAGCTGGCCCTTTGATTGGGCCGGCTAGGATCCTATGGATCCTTTGTCTTTCGACTGAAGCTACTGAGGAGTATTGCCTGGTCAGCCCGGGCATGTCCGGGCATGTCAGGCTGAATGCACTACACGTGGTAATGGCGACAGTACATTACAGTCACAGTCGGGCAAGGCTGTTCAGAATCGATACTGGAACCGAGGTTGGCTGAGTCCAGGGTTTTGTTTGCTGTTTGCAAAACCTTGAAATCCAATATAGCAGCCATGGGCAGAGTTATTTGGGTGAGTAGGGCAAGAGGGGTACACAAACCAGAATTTCTGCAGATTCATGGGAAGCAGGGGTCATTTCCTGCAGGAGCGCACAGGAGCAGAGCTCCGGCAGTAAGGAGCCCAGGGGGTGGGCACATGCAACAAGTCCTGCCCCCTGCTCCCAGCAGCCCCAGGCCACAAGGAGCAAGAAGCAGCCAGGTAAGTTGCAGAGCCCCCCCCAGCTAAAAATCCAGATGTGTCCAGTGGCACCTTTAAGGCCAAGGTTTATTCAGGTACAAGCTCTCCCTCCTCTGTGAGGGCAGATGTGCGCATCCCCCCCCCATAGCTAGCAATACAAAAGAGTCCAGTGGAGCCTGAGCGGTGGGTGTTGCCTTTTGACACACTTCTGGTGATGTCAGGGGGTGTGGCATATGCAAATAAGTCGTGCTAATGAGTTATGCTAATGAGCTCCTGCACCTCTTTTTCTACGAAATGACCCCTGACGGGAAGGGGATTTGCTCAAGAACTTTCCCTCACCATAATGTCATCACGAACAAAGCATTTACCGAACTTTTAACTGTAAGGGAACCCTTTTGATATCTGTTCAACTGCTGCAGAACACAGAACTGTTGCAGAGGATTGTGAGAAACGTTTTAGAACGCACATTTGGGTCATAGCCTCGCTTGCTAAGTGCCTCTAGCTGCCCCACACGAAGTGGAAGTACAGCCTTCAGTCTCACACTTCATACTCCAGGGACATGGGGGAACCAGGCCGTCTTTTAGGGAAACGTGTTCCACCTTGAATAGCCTTGTGATTGAGCAGCCGGTCTGAGCCTGGAGATCTGATGGAATTACAACTGATCTCCCCAGACTAGAGAGATCAGTTCCTGTTAGGGATGCTACCCTCCAGGTGGGACCTAGGCGGAATTACAGCTCATCTCCAGACTACAGAGATCATTTCCCCTGGAGAAAATGGATGCTTTGGACGGTGGATTATATGGCCTTGTCCTCCGCTGTCCCTGTCCTCCCTAGGCTCCATCCTGAAATCTCCAGGAGTTCCCCAACTTGGATCTGTCAACCCTACCCCCCTGTCCCCCACCGGCGGCCAGGGGGGACCTGACAATTCTAGTTCCTGTGGAGAAAATGGCTGCTTTGAGGGTTTGCTCTATACCCCACCCTCCCCAGGCTCCACCCCCCCAAATCTCCAGGAATTTCTCAACCCAAGGTTGAAAACCCTGCAAGGCAGCAAGGGAGAAAAATTGGGATAAGGTAATGATGGAGAAGACTCTTGAGAGTCCCTTGGACTGCAAGGAGATCAGATCAGTCAATCCTCAAGGAAATCAACCCTGACTGTTCTCCGGAAGGCCAGATACTGAAGCTGAAGCTCAAACACTTTGGCCACCAAATGAGAAGGGAGCACTCCCTGGAGAAGACCTTGATGCTGGGAAAGACTGAAGGTCAAAGAAGAAGGGGACGGCAAAGGATGAGATGCAACGAACATGAAATTGACCAAACTCCGGGGGACAGCGGAAGACAAGAGGGCCTGGCGTAATGTGGTCGTTGGGGTCGTGAAGAGTCGGACTCGACTGTGCGACAACAACAACAAAAGTGATATGAAAGTGCCATAAGACTGAAATGTAACTGTAAATTAACTTTCTTACATGGCCATGAATCTGTCAGGGATCCAATATCTGACAATGAGTGCATCTTCACTTCAATGGATATCACACTCATTTGCTACTGGATTATTCTGTGTACACCAGGAAATCCAGTTAAAAATGACAGAGTACAAAAATAGCTTAATGTCCAAAGATGTGCGGCTACAGCTACAATCTTTTTTGTTTTCCTTACATGACAATAAAATAAAATAAAATCATAGAAGAAACTGTATAGAAATATTGATTTCTAAAAGCCCCTGTCTTCCCCTGGGATGTCTTGCTGATAACCTGCTGTGTTGTATTTCCTGTTGAAGCCATATGGCCTGCACATTTGGCCAAAATTTTATAGCCCTGCCATATAACCACACATTCTTCACACTTCCATGCTGGAAGCTAGGCCAGCATGCCAGAAGCTCGTGTAGCCGATGGAGAAGCTGGAGTTGGGGGCCATGTGACTGCAGGCGTGGTTTCCAAACTTCCAGCCTATCCCCACGTGCACCCATGACAACAAAGAATTGGCCACCCCCCTGCCCACTCGCAGTTGGCTGCCTGGCCACAGCTGATTGTGACTGGAATGGGCCTATAACTGGTCATTCCCTATGGGAGAGACTCTCTCTCTCTCTCTGCTCTTGTGTTCTTGCTCTCTGTCCCTCCTAGTGAGCTCTGCTTGTTTATTGCACCTGGACATGTGGTCCCTGGGAGAACAAAGAATTGCTTTGGGACTTAAAGCACATGGAGTGCAATGATGGGATTTCTCTTCAAAATCCCTTGGACTATTTGGACTGTAGATGTTCCTGACATGGTAAATATGAAGCATTATGTATAGTTAAGGCAAACTGCCTTAGGCTTGTTATTTTGAAATCTTTATGGTCTAATTGCAATGCTCTGTGCTGAATAAAAACTTATCCTTGTTTTTAAATGGTCTCTGATGTGTAACTGAATTCCAAGCCTAAATCTTGTGGCCTAAACACTCACCATATACGCTACTATTGGAGAGTAAATATTGTGCATCTCTGGGAAGAGGTGCTAATGTGTAAAATCCAGATGCTAGCTAAGAGTCTGAACCTTGCTCTTGGGCTGGAAGAGGATTCTAGTTAAAAGAGGTTCTGGTGGCTTATTGTTCTGAAATCTAGAGAGGGTAGCCTACCTCTCTGGGTTGTTGTTTAATGTATTGTAAAAGTATGGGATTCCCTCTCATTCCTGGACAAGCTTGAGGGGCAGAATCCTATACAGAAATACTTTAAAGTGCTTTAAACAGTATGTGCTCTTTCAACCCAAGATCTGAGTTCTGGTTTCCTTCTTTAGGAAGGCAGAAAAATAACATTTGAGGTCACTAGAGCCTGAATCGATCTATTAGCTAAGCACAAGTTCCGAGGGTATATATTAAACACTTTTAACATTTTCATGAATCACATTCAAATGCACGACATATGTCTGACAGTATGGAAATAGTTGGTTGATATTTTACATGATTCACAAATTAAAAGTTACTAGTTCATTCATTACACAAAAAACAAACAAAACAAAAAACAAAACCTGAGCTGTTGTAATCCAATATTTAAAAAGAAGGTTAAGATTTGGCTTCCTTTCATATGCCACGGTATCTGTCAGAGAATTAATAGACTTCCTTGTACTCCACCACCATCTCATCTAGCGTTCTAATTCCGAAATGTATAAAAATAGCACATGTCCCATATAATGGAAAAGCTAGACTCTTTCAACATAACTGAGGCAGTGAGAAATGATTTCATAGCTGCCTTTCCTGATTTTTAAATTGAGAATCCAGGAGGTCATCTTCTGTAGATGGCTGTCGACCTCCTAACATGGTCACTGTCCCAAATTCTTGAAAATCTTGAAAGATGCAGCAGACGCCAGAAGCTGTGGTCTCAAGGCTAGAGTTGCCAACCTCCAGGTGGGACCTAGAGATCTCCTGGAATTCCAAGTGGTCTCCAGATGGTCGACTATGGCATTTTGTCCTAGTGAGGTCCCACCCCCAAAATCTTCAGGAATTTTCCAACCTGGAGCTGGCTACTCTGCTCAAGGTAATTAAAGTTAGTTTTGAGTTCCAATGAAGCCGAGTTTTTATGAGAATACTCTCTAATAGTTGTGCTCATTTTTACTGGCTGATAGTCATTGACTTCCAGGGTTGGATCCAAACTCCATTTTCCAATAGCAGAATGGCACTTTCCTGCCTCTTCTTTCCATTACTGCCCACTGATCTTCATGAAAGACTGGCAATTTCCACTGATTCCCCCTTTCTGCTGAAAATCGCCCTCATGTTATTCCTCATGGTCCCCCGTTCCCCAGGGATGTGATGTCACAGAGTCTACACTCCAAAGCTGCCCTTTTCTCCAGGGAAACTGGTCTCTATTGTCTGGAGCTCAGTTAAAACTCCTGGCGAACTCTACTCCTGCCCACATGCTCCAGTCTCCGACTACTGCTTGATGGATCAGGTGAGGAGGGGCGGCTCTGCAGGCCGTTTTCCAGGCCTGGCACTCCGGTGTGGAGCCTGAAAAAGGCGGGGAGGGCAGCTCAGCAGTCCCCTGCCCCCCCGGTGGTTTCAGCCGCCGCTGCAAGTGGCAGCGGCGGCCATAACTTTTTAAAGAGCCCCTAAGGACAGCTGGGGGAGCCAGAATGACCTCTCGCATGTGATGTCCGAGCGGCAACACAAGAGGTGGACTTTGCCCCTATGAGTCCAAGGCCACCACCCCGGGGCTCAGGGCGGCGGGAGAACATTTCGGGGGGCCCCGTGCGCGGGTGTTGCAGCTGCTGCCGAGAACAGCGGCGGCGGCGGCGGCCATAACTTTTTAAAAAGCCCCTTAGGAGAGCTGGGGGAGCCAGAATGACCTCTTGCATGAGAGGTGGAATTTGCCCCTACGAGTCCAAGGCCACCACCCAGGGGCTCAGGGAGGCGGGGGAATGTTTCGGGGGGGGGGCACTGTTGCCCAACTGATGGCTTGTGGGAGCAGGGGGCGGTGCTCCGGTGTGCTCCAGCAGGAACCGAGGCCTGCTTGTGGCTCTTCTTACACGCCCAGGGAACTGCTGATCATCACTTTGGGGTCAGGAAGCACTTTTTCTCCAGGACAGTTTGGCCGGAGATCCTGGTGTTTTTTTGTTATCCTCTGGGCTTGAAACAGCTGTCACTGGGGGTGCGGGGGAAGTGGGATTTGTGAATTTCCTGCATTGTTCAGGGAGTTGGACTAGATGACCCTGGAGATCCCTTGCAACTCTGGCTGATTTCAGACAGCCTATGCATTCCATTTCAGGAACTGGTTACTAACAGGTTTTTTATGTCATTTCAGACAGACCCATTTTAGTAACTGGTTCCTAACTGACTATATCTACCTGTTCAGACAAACACACTTCTGTCCCATTCGGGAATGGTGCCTGAAGTGTTGTTGACTCAAACTGCTTTCTCCCGATCTTCAATCCTTCCTACCATTTCTGAAGCACTATGGGGTGCTGTATAAAATGCCCTGTAGCGCTTCCTGCAATGACGGGGGGGTTTGCACCCCTTTTCCTCAATTGTCCTCTTTTTAAAAAAATGTTCTATTGGGAGTGCTGTGGCACTGAAGCAAGACCACAAATCAGTGCCATAGCGACCCCATTGAGATTCCTGGACTCTATTTAGAGACACTGACATTTGCTATTGCTGTCACCTGGAAACAAGTACCTGATTGGACAGCGTGTTTAAATGGGAGAGTAGGGGGATAAATGAATGGTGAAACAGATGTTTGGTCAATTCTTAAGAAGTTTGCTTTAGAGGAAGTGTAGACTCAGGCACACACACACAAGCACACACACTCCATAGTTTGTGAGAGTTAAGGAAGGAAGGAAAGCTTCCTGGGTTTCAAAAATGTCTGGATCCCCCGCCCATGTGTGCTTGAACTCTGTAAACTCTTGTTTACAGGTGACAGCCAGTGTTCCCTCTAAGCTGAGTTAGTGTGAGCTAGCTCACAGTTTTTTAGCCTCCAGCTCACACATTTTTGTCTCAGCTTAGGAAGGATGGCTCCAGAGCAAACTAATTTATACAGAAGCCAAATCGCTTGCTCACAACTTTAATGCCAGTGGCTCACAAAGTAGAATTTTTGCTCACAAGACTCCACAGCTTAGAGGGAACATTGGTGACAGCAGTAGCGAATGTCAGTGTATCTAAATGGAGTCCAGGCATCTCAATGGGGTCGCTATGGCGCTGATTTGTGGTCCTGCTTCAGTGCCATAGCACTCCCAATAGAACGTTGTTTTTTTAAAAAAAACCCTCTCAGGAAGATCATGCGCATGAGGGGAAATGGCGGTAAAAGAAAGTGGTGCAGTTTGAAATGACACACCACTTCAGAGACAACTCCTTACTGGAAGGGAAATGCTCTGTGAAACAGTCATCCCTGCACTATACCTGAGCATGCATTCTGGTTGCTAAGGAAACCCAAAATGGTACCCAAATTCTGGACAGTTTGCTTTAAAAAAATCTGTGAAAGTGCAGAAACTGCTAGTAAGTTTTTTTCTTCAGGGGGTGTTATTGCAAAAGCTAGATATTTACAGAACGTTCATTCATCGTTATGGCTGCCCCACTGCGTAGATTTTGCTATCTGCACCTGGGCCAGCACTTTAAAATTAGATACAGTGATAGCCATCACGAGAGAGGGGAAAGTGATTTAGTAGCAAAAGCTCCATGAAACTTGGACTCAGTTATCACAAAATGTTGTGAAACTCATGCATATTAATCTTGGAGAGCATTTCTATGCAATTCAGTCTAGATGGTATCGTTCTCCTGCTAGGCTGAAGAGAATCTATTTTATAGATCTGGACACCTGCTGAAGTCAAGGAAGGAGATGAACAAATCAGTTTCCTTCTATGAAACGGTCCAAAAATAATTTTGTGTTGGAAATTAGTTTTATATAATAGAAATGCTAGGCGATGATGCCGCCTTGCAGCAGCATGTGGCGCGGCTTGGTTATTTGAAAGATATTACTATATGTGGCGATTTGGAAATGGCTGTTGCCTAAATGTGGAAGAAACGAAATTGTCCATTATGACTGGATTAGAGTTTAGGACACCAGAAAATAGTCTAATATTTCCAGGGTTCAGTAAGAGAGACAAGCAAAAAAACAAAACAAAAACCCTACAGTGTTTCTCGTACCTTGGAATAACAGACCACAAGACAATGTACGTCAATATGCATTGATATAATCTATTGTCTGTGAAGCTATAATTGTGTAGGCTTTTTTCTTTCTTTCTTTTGGCTCTTATGTCTTTAGACTTGTTTTGCACAATATGGAGCCATTCTCTATACTTGTTCCATTGACAAAAATCAAAATACCCATGAAAGGTCACAGTGAGCTGCTGGTTTAAATTTAACAGCCAACAAACATGCTTTTGTTGACTTCCACAATCTAATTGTTAGTGACCAGAGACAGTACCCACTGTTGGTTCATTTTTTTCATGCCTCCTCAGGGCACTCCACGACAAAGAGGTCCTGGTTTGGCATAGCTGCGGTGGCTCAAGTGGTTAAGACGCTGAACTGCGGGCTGTGGAAGGTCAGTAGTTCAGCAGTTCGAGACCCGGGTGCCGCATGATGGAGTGAGCTCCCGTCTCTAGTTCCAGCTCCTGCCAACCTAGCAGTTCTAAAGCCAGAAATTGCAAGTAGATAAATAGGTACCACTTCAGTGGGAAGGTAACAGCGTTCCGTGCGCCTTGGTGTTTAGTCATGTCGGCCACAGAACCATGGAAACGTCTTCGGACAGCGCTGGCTTTTCGGCTTTGAAACGGAGATGAGCACCGCAACCCTAGAGTCAGATTCGACTGGCTTCCGAGCAAGAGAAACCTTTACCTTTACCTTTGGCATAGCACAAGTTACCCATATCTCGGTACCTAAGCCCTGTCAATGATTTTTTATAGGTATTTATCTTTTTTCATATGTGCATGTGTGTCTGTGCACCTGGAAGACACGGCAGTGTCTGGTGATTGTGTGCGTACCTGGAAGTCGTGACGATCTCTGGTGTCTGACCCCTGCTGGGGGACTGGAGGATATTCAGAGAGGTAGCTGAATAAAGCCTGCCCCTGCCTCCCATCTCTGGTATTCCAAGGAGGTCTCCCATCCAAGTACTTGCCAGAGTTGGCCCTGCTTAGCTTCCGAGATGTGATGAGATCAGGCTTGCCTGGGCTATCCCAATCGGGGCAGCCCTATCAATTATTTTTTCATCAGTGCATTATACCCAGGTATTCAATGGGAAAGGAGCTGCGGTGGCTCAAGTGGTTAAGACGCTGAACTGCAGGCTGTGGAAGGTCGGTAGTTCAGCAGTTTGAGACCCAAGTGTGCCACATGACGGAGTGAGCTCCCGTCTCTAGTTCCAGCTCCTGCCAACCTAGCAGTTCGAAAGCAAGAAATTGCAAGTAGAGAAATAGGGACCACTTCGGTGGGAAGGTAACAGCGTTCCGTGCGCCTTGGTGTTTAATCATGCCAGCCACATGACCACGGAAACGTCTTCGGACAGTGCTGGCTCTTCGGCTTTGAAACGGAGATGAGCACCGCAACCCTAGAGTCGGATTCGACTGGCTTTTGAGCAAGGGAACCTTTACCTTTATTCAGTGGGAGCACATTTAGAAATGGCAGTGTTTTCCCTTCACCTGGTGTCAGGTTTCCCCCTTAACAAAGGCAATAGAAAGGGAAATGGCTGCCTCAAAGCTTCATGGGAGGCTCTGACATGCAGGCAGGTGTATATCCTTGACAGGTGCACCTGAATAATCCAGCCTGCCAAAGCACCACAAGCACAGAGCATGCATTCGCTTGCAGAATGGATAGCTCCAGTCTGGCCCAAACAATTGAGCTAAGCCAGAAACCAGAATCCGGAGGGGTGCTGTAAGCAGTGTTCCCTCTAAGTTGAGTTAGTGTGAGCTAGCACGCAGGTTTTTTTTCGCCTCTGACTCACACATTTTTTTGTTTTAGTTCAGGAAGGATGGCTCCAGAGCAAACTAATTTACCCACTCACTCTACGGTTGCCAGGTCTGGGTTGGAAAATACCTGGAGTCTTTGGGGGTGGATCCGGGAGAGGGCGGGGTTTGGGGAGGAGGGGAGAGGCCTCAGCAGGACACAATGCCGTAGAGTCTACCATTTCAACGCAACCCACCAATGTTCACTGCGAAAAAACGATTCTAGTCCAATCACAGTCCACCAATATGCTGCTGCTTCTTTTCTTTATTTTACATCATGCAGTGCTGCTGCTTCCAAACAACTGCCATGTGACTACAGATTTCCCGGGTAAACAATCTGTTTCCCTCAATGCTTCGTCAGGTCGCTTTATACTTGGAGCCCATGCTCTACGTCTCCTGCTGAGAATTAATCATGTATTTTCCTTAGGCATCTGCTGGCTCCAGGGGAGCTGATCTCTGTCAGCTGGAGATCAGTTGTAAAGGCGGGAGCTCTCCAGGCCCCACCTGGAGGCTGGCAACCCTAGCTCACTCACCACTCTAATGCCAGTAGCTCACAAAGTAGAATTGTGGCTCACAAGACTCCACAGCTTAGAGGGAGTCTCGGCTGTTAAGCTTGCCCCAATGGACCCAGATGGCTAGCCCGATCTCATCCGATCTCAGAAGCTAAGCAGGGTCGAGCCTGGCTACTACTTGGATGGGAGGCCACCAAGGAAGCCCAGGGTTGCTACACAGAGGCAGGCCAACCTCAGATCACCTCCGTCTCTTTCCTTGAAAACCCTAAGAGGCCGCCATAAGTCTGCTGCGACTTGACAGCACTTTTGGAACCAACTGAAGTACCTGCATATTGTCCCAACTCCTCGGGGGTGTTCCAGATCAGCACAATCCCAGTGAGAATCAGGCCCCTGTCAGTGCCTAACAGTTGGATTGAAATGGAACGCTAGGAGCCCTGATCACAGAAGTCCTCTGCTTCAGCCCTGCCGGTCTGCTTTTGAAACTCCCCTGAATGTTCAAAGTGAACGCATTTTGCAGTTATGTGGAGCTGGTGTTCAAGAGAGCGCAGTCCAAAGCATTGCTAGATTAGAGCTCTTTCGCTTGGAGAAACGACGACGGAGGGGTGACATGAAAGAGGTTTACAAAACTATGCGTGGGATAGAGAAGGGAGAGAAAGAGGTGCTTTTCTCCCTTTCTGACAATACAAGAATTCGTGGGCACTCCGTGAAATTAATGAGCAGTAGGCTTAGAACAGATAAAGGGAAGTATTTCTTCGCCCAAAGAGTGATTTAACACATGGAATTCAGTGCTGCACGAGGTGGTGGCGGCGGCTACAAGCATGGACAGCTTCAAGAGGGGATTGTAGAAACAGATGGAGCAGAGGTCCATCAGTGGCTATTAGCCACAAGGTATAGATAGGAACACTCTGGGGGAGTGATACTGTGCAATTCTTGGTGCTTGGGGGGCCACGGTGGGAGGGCTTCTGGACTTCTGCCCTGCTGGTGGACCTCCTGCTGGCACCTGGTATTTTTGGCCACTGTGTGACACAGAGTGTTGGACTGGATGGGCCATTGGCCTGATCCAGCATGGCTTCTCTTATGTTCTGTTTAAAGCTGGTCACAGGAATACATGACCCAACCTTATGCTGGCTCAGACCCTTGCTGTGTCATGGTCAGCCTTGTCTACTCGGACCGGCAGCTGCTCTCCAGAGTCTCAGGCAGAGGTCTTTCACACCACCCGCCACCTGATAGTCTTAACTGGAGATGCCAGGGATTGAACGTGGGGCTTTCTGTATGCCAAGCAGGTGCTCTAGCACTGAGCCACAGACCCTCGGGATTGTCATGTGAGGTTTTGGAGGGTGACTCCAGGGCTGCAGGGAAAGGAGTCAAGAACAAAAAGGAAAGGAAATGCAGGGTCTTTCTGGTCTGTGTGGAATGGGGGGGGGTTGATTTATTTATTTCGGCTTTAGTTTGAGAGATCGGCCAGTCCCTGAGTTTACAAGGGCTTTGGGAGATGAATGAGGATAAGATAAAATACATCATGACAATATTAAAATTATAATATAAATGAACCTTAAAATACTCGGTACATTTAAAACAAGCCCTGAAGGTGCACAAGCAGGGCTATTTTGGGGCAGGAACGCACAGGAACGGAGTTCTGGCTGGCTTCACAGTTGCCCACGCCCACTACAGCCAAAACCTCTGCATGAGTGGCTACAGAGGGAAGGCCTGGAGAGCAAGCCCCCCCCCCCGGCGACTCCAAGGCAGGTGGGCCAGGGGGGGTCCTGGAAGGATCGCAGAGAGATGGATTTAAATGCCCCCCCCCCGTGCCTTCCCTGGCCTGTCCAAGGGCCGGCTTGCCTGGGCTTCCCACAGCTGCGGGGCGCCCAGGCCAGCCAAGGGAATGCATGGGGGTGTGGCCTAATATGCTAACAAGCTGCACTGTCAGGGTGTGGCCTATTATGCTAATGAGTTCCTGCTGTGCTTTTTCTACCAAAAAAAGCCCTGTGCAAAAGATTGTCTTCAGCTAGTTCCGGACTGTGTTGTCTCACCGGCAGGGGAAGGAGGAAATGATAGAAAAGAGATGGAGAGGAAAAATGGGAGGGGTGCCGGCCAGATAACCCCCCTTGCTGTCCTCAACCAAAAGCCTGGCAGAACGTCTCTGCCTTACAGGCCCCGCGGAACTGCGTTAAGTCCCGCAGGGCCCTGATGTCATGTGGCAGAGAGTCCCACCCGTAGATTGTTTCCATCGGAGCGTAACACTCTTTGGGGGACATACCAGAGGAGGCGGTGAAGCTGCCCCACACTGAATCGGAACAATGGCTCACTGAGCCCACTACGACCGGCACTGACTGGCAGGGAAGCAGTAATCTCCCACCCCCCACCCCCTTTTTTATTTCGCAAGCTAAGCAAGCTGCAAATTAGGGCACCCAATTATGTTGTTGTTGTTGTTCAGCCGCACAGTCGAGTCCGACTCTTCGCGACCCCATGGACCAGATCATGCGAGGCCTTCCGGTCTTCCGCCATCCTCTGAAGTTTGCTCAACTTCATGTTCGTTGCATCTATGACACTGTCTAACCATCTCATCCTTTGCCGTCCCCGTTTTCTTTGACCTTCAATCTTTCCCAGCATCAGGGTCTTCTCCAGGGAGTGCTCCCTTCTCATTTGGTGGCCAAAGTATTTGAGCTTCAGTTTCATTATCTGGCCTTCCAGGGAACAGTCAGGGTTGATTTCTTTTAGGATTGACTGATTTGATCTTCTTGCAGTCCAAGGGACTCTCAAGAGTCTTCTCCAGCACCATAGTTCAAAAGAATCCATTCTTCGGCACTCGGCCTTCCTTATAGTTCAACTCTCGCAGCCATACATGACTACTGGGAATACCATTGCTTTGACCATGCGGACCAATTATGAGGGGCCTCTAATTTTTTTAAAAAAACCGTACTGTTGGCATAATAGTCATTTTTGGTAATACTACAGGGCCTCTTAATCTTTACCTAGCTTACGGTCTCAGCATGTCTATATCTGGCCCTGCACTTGAAACCCAGTAGCTACCAGGGATTCCATCTGTAGCTTTCAACCTTTCAAAGATCTGCTATCCAGAGAGCCAGTTTGCTATAGTGGTTAAGTGTGCAGACTCTAATCTGGGAGAACTAGGTTTGATTCCCCACTCTTCCACTTGCACCTGCTGGATGACCTTGGGCAAGCCATAGTTCTGTCAGAGCTGTCCTTGAAAGAGCAGTTTCTGTCAGAGCTCTCTCAGCCCCACCTACCTCACAGGGTGTCTGTTGTGGGGAGGGGAAGGGAAAGGAGTTTTTAAGCCGCTCTGAGACTCCGAGTGAAGGGTAGGGTATAAATCCAGTCTCCTCTTCTTCTCCTTTTTCTTCACTGTAAGTCAGAGATACCTTGGCCTGAACCTGCGACCTTACGCATCTGTGCAAACCCAGGTTCTCCCCTTGAGTTAGGAGTAATTCCTGCACATAGAGTAATAGTACAGGACTACAGAGTTAGATTGAGCACAAAAGCTTGGGCCCTGGTTCACTTGTTGCAGCAGGCATCCTCCCCTATGCAAAACATTCCTTTGGCTCTAGGAGTTTTTTTCCATTGACAGATGCTAGCCTTGCATGAGGGGCAGCTCCCAGTGCTGGGGCTACAAACACACTCCACAATGGAGGAATGCCTCTGACAAACAGAAGCAAGGCTTAGGATCCAGGCCAGAAGATAAACAAATGAAATGTTTTAAAAATTGCCTCTGCAAAGTTAACAGGACATTACATTGACATCATGTAGGGCTGGCGAGACAGTGCCTGGCAACTGGTAGGAGGGCTGTGCGCTGGGATGTGTGGGGTGCATCACACTGGCTATTGCATCACATCTCTTCTGGTAAAAGTGACATCGGGATCTCTAGGAATCACCAGGAACTCTGTGGTAAAACCATAGAGTTTCTAGTAATTCCTAGAGTTACCCTTTGTCACTTCCATTTCTTCTTACTGGAAGTGACAGGATGCCACAGCCAGTGTTGTGGAGTTCTTAAAACTTTTCTCCTTCCAACTGCTTAGAGTGGCAGCAGGCAATGGGAACAGGGGGCGGGGGATCCCTTGCCCTGACTGGGGGTGTGGCAGCTCTAGCAACATGTTTTGCACTGTAGTAGCTTGTGGAACCAAACTTGGTTTCCCATTTACCCACCTGGGATGGGGTATTACCCAGCCCCCGTTTACTGCCCCTAAGGAACTGAGGAGCAGGAGAGAGAAAAATGGTTTCCATGCAATGATGCTGTGACAATTTCTATGGTAAAGACCAAAGAGACTAGGAGAGGCAACCTAGAATGTCACGAGGAAGTGATGTCATGTCATTCCGAGCTCCACCCTCCCCAGGCACTGCTCCCCAAATCTCCCGGCATTTGCTGAGGTAGAATTGGGAACCCTAAATCGAACAGAGCATTGAAACACTTCAGTGTACTGGTTTAAGTGCAGAGAACAGAAAATACGGTTTTAAAAGGAATTTTTAATATACCAGCTCATCAAATCAGGTCCATTGTAGGCTTTTAATTGACTGAATTAAATACATCTACAGGACACACAGCAGTTGAAAGTTATGTACAGATGGTAATTCCCCCCCCCCCCAGGCATCTCCCAAGAAACCAAAAACAAATGGAAAATACTACAAAAGAGCAGAATTCAACAATATATTATTCCATAAAACCTTTTTTCCTGCCCACACTGCATATAATATACTACAAAAATATGGTCAAACTTTTTTTCTCCTTTTTAGTTTCTACAAAGCTTTTTTCATCCAGAAAAAAAATAATGATACAAAAGCCACCATTAGGTTTCCCCATACAGACACCACCGCTGTACACAGATCAAATAATAGGATGTATATAGATAAGAAAATTGAATAAAAGCTCTGCTTTTCATGAAATACTTTCCCTTCTCTCTAGTCCCAGGGAAGAAGAACTTCATTTTGTTTTGCTTCCTTTGATATCTGAAGTGGAGTATTTTTTTTTTTTTGTCTTGAGCAGAAGAAGTCTCAAAAGCTATTCCCCACCCACAGATAAACGGAAAGGAATAAAAAACAGGTTATCGTACAGTCAAGCCCAGCATCATGATAAAATGACTCATGCCACAAGGATCTCCTCGGCCATCTTGGATACATAAAGGCTGCAAAAATGGTTCTAGTATTCTTTAGCTGTCTCTTTAGGAAGGTTTGGGGAGGGGGGGGGGAAGCTATCCCATTCCGAGCTGGTCAGTGACACAGGCCTTAAACCACACGAACACATGAAGCTGCCTTCTACTGAATCAGACCACTGGTCCATCAAGGTCAGAATTGTCTACTCAGGCCCCGTTCACACAGAGAAGTTGCCGCGCTACAGACACGAATGTCAGGCGGATTTTCGGTGTGCGATCACAGTGCAACATTTGGGAAGTGTAGTCACCCGTGGTCAACTTGTGGCATCCAGCCAAAGATGCGCAGTAAAAAACTACCTTGGAAAGTGCACTAGTATCCAGAAAACATGGGGGGGGGCGGGTGTCTGATTGCGGGAGCGCTAGTATCCCATGGCATCCGGTGCCCGTCCATGTCCCGTCGCAAACCAAATGTTTTTCATAAGCGCATGCGCATGAACACGTAACTGGAAGCAGTGCTGCTCCACTGAACTGTGCACGCACACAAATGCGAAACGCTTGCCGCGCCGCTTCTTTGCCACGCTCCAGCATCGCCGTGTGATTGCCAACTAACAGCCTAAGCACAAAGCCTCGGGGGACCGTGTGATCGGGCTACCGTGCTTTATTTTGCTCCGGGGTGAACAGCCATGCCTCCCCCACGCGTTATCTGGCCCATGTGACCAGGGCCTCAGACTGGCAGTGGCTCTCCAGGTCAGTATTGGTCTATTGAGGTCAGTATCGTCTACTCAGACTGGCAGTGGCTTGCCGGGTCAGTATTGGTCCATCGAGGTCAGTATTGTCTACTCAAGCCGGCAGTAACTCTCTCTCTCAGGCAGAGGTCTTTCCCATCACAGAATCACAGAGTTGGAAGGGGCCATACAGACCATCTAGTCCAACCCCCTGCCCAATGCAGGACCAGCCTAAAGCATCTCTGACGAATATCCGTCCAGCCTCTTCTTGAAAGCTGTCAGTGAAGGGGAGCTCACCACCTCCCTAGGCAGCTGATTCCACCTTTGAACCACTCTGTGAGAAAAAGTGTTTCCTGATATCCAGCTGATACCTTTCTGCATGTAACTTAAACCCGTTGCTTTGGGTCCTGTCCTCTGCTGCCAACTGGAACAGCTCCTCGCCCTCCTCCAAATGACAGCCTTTCAGATATTTAAAGAGAGCAATCACCAACTGCCTGGTCTTTTCTAACTGGAGATGCTGAGGACTGAACCTGGAACCTTTTGCATGCCAAGCAGACGCTCTACCAATGAACCACAGCCCATCCCCACAATCCAGCTCAAATTACACCTTAAAGTGGCATTCTTGTATACACTCATTCAGGAGTAAAATCCATCAAATGCAGTGGCGCTTACTTCTGAGTTGACCTACCTACCTAAGATTGGGCTGTAGGTCCCACAAAAAATGAGACACACATTATCAATCCTATGTATATTTTCTTGGATTTATGTCCCAGTAATTTTAACAGGGCTTACTCCAAACCAGGGGTGGCCAAACTGTGGCTTGGGAGCCACATGTGGCTCTTTTATGGCAGGGCGGCTGGGGAAATGAGGGAGGGGGCATGCCTCCCCGATCGGTCTTCCCTTCCCCAGCCAGTGTTCCCCTCCCTGGGTAGGCTTGAGGTGGGGGGGAGCAGAGAAAGAAAGCAACTTTAAATGTATTCTCGATGTTGCTCTCGCTCTCTTTCTCTCTCTCTCTCTCTCTCTCTCTCTCTCTCTCTCTCTCTCTCTCTCTCTCTCTCGTAGACAAATAAATATCAGCAGACAAATAAATATCATTGGACAAATAAACAATAAACCTTTTTTGTTTTAATTTTTGGCAGTCTCATCTAATGTTAATAAAATGCAAATCTGCATATTTTTCAATAAAAACGTGTAATATCTGTTCAGGTCTTGTGGCTCTCAAACATCCAACGTTTATTCTATGTGGCTCTTACAGTTAAGCAAGTTTGGCCACCCCTGCTCCAAACCATCAGTGCTATTCTAAACAGAGTTACACCCTTCTAAAGCTCACTGACTTCAACAGGCTTAGAAGAATATAACTCTGCTTAGGATTGCATTGTAAGGGTGCATAGGACTGCAGCCTTCGTCGGCCAGGAGTCATGTTGTTTAAACCTAGTGTAAACCTCACTGCATTATATGGAATTTATTGGCAACAAGCAAGCATGCATAGGATTGCAGCCTGAGACACAGCCAATTTCAGCTGGATGGGGAGAACCGCAAGTTATGAGTGTGCCTAACGCAGACAAAAATAAAACTGAAGCGTTAGAATTAGGGGGGAAGGAGTCTTAAAAATGGAATGCTGGAGCAGGGGACGTCCACCTTTTCCTGAAGTGAGAGCTACTTTGGAGTAATGGAAAATATCCTGAGCTATTCCTCTACTCCCCCAGCATGTAACCAAACTGTTCTGTCCTGACAGCAGAACAGCAAACCAGGAAGAGCGCCAGAAATGAAGCCATCAGCTAAGTGGCACAGAGAAAAACTTTTCACAGGAAAGAAAAGGCAGAGCAGATCTTGTCGACACCTTTCCCTCGATCTTCTAGGGGATGCGTGAGTTCCCCTGCAGCAACTGGCAAGCCGCCGGTCACCCATGAGCTACCTGTTGGAGACCCCTGATATAGATAGCATCTTCAGGTTTACTACACTGTCCTCCTGCTATTTTCACAGCAGATCATACGGTTGTCCTTTACTTACAAATTTGACCAAAGCAAAATAAAAACAGGCCCTAGAACCCCCCTTCTTCTTAACCGCGTGTTTGGATCAGTAGTTACCAAAATAACACCGGTGAATCCTTGGATTTGCAACATGCCCAGCCCTAATCTGGATAGCCCAGGTTTGCATGATCTCGTCAGATCTTGAAAGCTAAGCAGGGTTGGTCCTGGTTCCTCTCTCAATTAGAGGCGTATAATCTGCTCTCCTGAGTAGTTTGTTACCTTTTTATGTTCATGTTAGGCCATATATCTTTTAACTTGGTGGAGCGAGTCGGAGGCACGTCTTCCCGTTGCTAGAGCATGCATGGATCTCGGTTGGTCCTGGTTAATACTAGGAAGGGAGACCACCGTCTCTTGTCTTGAAATCCCTACAGGGTGGCTGTAAGGCAGCTGTGTGACTTGAAAGTGACTTGGTTAGGGGCGGAGAGAGGAGATGGAGAGGAGGGATATGAAGCTTCACCACCTCACGGCCCAGAGAAAGGCGGTAGCCCTGAGCGTCCTCACAAAATGGCGTCATGCTTGCTGAGGCCGCGTGCTTCCACTGCATGACAAACATGGGCAGACCCTCTCTTCAGAAAACTGCAGACTCCAAACTCAAGGAGAAGTTGGCAGTGGCACTTCTCGAGTTCTGGATCGGTGTCCCACAGATCCCTTCTCAATCCATATAATTCTTGTTCACAGGTGGTGAAAATGCACCAAGAAACCATGGAAAGAAATGTTCTGACATCATCAGTCAGGTCAGAACCCAGGCCAAGGTCTTGCAGACCCCACGGTTGTCGCGGAAAAGGCTGATGTCTCAACCTCCCCGTCCAGCAGAAACACGGGAAGGTTGGCCCACTAGCTCAGGGGCCCCCAACCTTTCCCAATCTGTGGGCACCTTCGGAATTCTGACAAAGGGTGGTGGGCACACTTCCAAAATGGCTGCTTTAGGAGGCGGAGCCAGCCACAAAATGGCTGCTGCTGCAGGACAGGCAGAGCCAATCACACAGAGGAAGGCCAAATTTTAGAAATACTATGGGGGAAAGGAGAGAATAAGACACTGAGGCGGCAGCTGTTGCCAAAACAACATTATTTTTGCCTGCACAGCCAATCAGATTTTCAGTGGCCAATCAGAAGCCCTGCTGGGGCAAGAGCTCTACACGGCCCCACCCAACTTTTAAAAACACTTGGTGGGCGCCAGGAAAAGTGCCAGCAGGTGCCATGGTGCCCACAGGCAGTACATCAGGGATCCCTGAACTTGTTCATGTTATCTTCAGTGTTAGGATAAAGACATCTCATGCCCTGGAACATTATTCTCATCATCCAAGGGTAGGAATATGGAGGAAAGGAGGTGTATCCTGGTGTATATATGCATACACATGGAATGGCATCTCCCAAGCAAAAAATCCCTTCCTGAGGGAAAGAATCCCTTTGGATTCCAGGGAGTGCTACACCTTTCCCTCCTTTTTTTGTCAGTGCAACGTTAAAGCTCCTAGAAAAAGGAAAACAAGGGAGAGCTGCTGGGCATCTGAAAGAGTTTTTGAGACACTCTTTGACTACCTCAGACTCTGCGATTCCAGATGATCTTCAGTGGCAGACATTCAGGCAGCAAGGTGGGTGACAGAGAAGCAGCGTTAGAGCAAAATCCAACCTAACATAACAAATTATAGTCTAATCTCCTTATTGAAACGTGACCAACCTCCAGTGCCCACCCCAAAAATGAATTACATCGGTCCCGTTCACACGCGGCGATTTGGTCCGGGAGCGGGACAGTTCGGGGCCGGATCAAACCGGCGCGATCCCACCACAACATCTGGCAAGCGTCTTGCTTCCGTGGCCGAACTGTCACATTCCCAGGAAACGGCGCTGCAAACTGAACCACCTAACTAGGTGGTTTAAAGGGAAGCGGCGCGGCAACCGGGGCGTTTGATCGCCGGCGCTTCCTTGCGCCGGCTCAACCCCGGCCCGGATCCGAACTGCGCATGCCCGGACATACGCAGTTCGGCTGGCTCCCGTTCGGGCCGTGTTTTCTCCCCGGCGTTTGATCGCGCCGGGGAGAAAAGGCGCTGCGGCCAGGGGATCCGTGGGATCCCGCCGCGGCGCCTCAACGTTGGCGCGGCTTTTAAAAGCCGCGCCTTAAGAGGCTTTTCCCCTGCCGTGTGGCAGGGGCCATCATTACACATACGTTCAAGTTGATCTGATGAAACGGAAAAGAAAGTTTCCACTGTACCACTAAGCATCCACTGCACAAAATTATTTAAGCAAGTATATTAAAATTTGGTTACTAAGGATATATATGGGTGTGGCCTATTATGCTAATGAGTTCCTGCTGGGCATGGCCAAGTTGGGAGCCAGCCGGAACTCCGTTCCTATGCGTTCCTGCCCAAAAATAGCCCTGGGTACTATACTAAGAGCTATGAGGACACCTGAGCCCTGTGGATTCTGTTCTCATTCCGTAGGGCTTGCAAGGTAGAGATGTTCCGCCGGGCATCAGGCTGAGGACAGCGACGGCCTTGCGTTTCACACACACACACCGCTCTGCATTTTACTTAACCCAGGGGGCAAGCGGGTATTGGAGACTTATCTCCATCTTGGATTGTACTGTTTCACTGGGGTGGTTGACTTTGAATGCTGTCAAGTCTAGTATTATTGTATTTTTACGGGCGTGAGCCACCCTGAGCCCTGCTCGCAGGGAGGGGCACCCTAATAAGTCCAGTTTAATAAATAAAGGCATGACTAATAATGGAACCAAGGCTGAGACCGATGGGGAAAAAATGGGGAGGGGGGAAAGAATAAACGTGGAAAGAGTTACCAAGAATAAGGTACAAAATACACGGGATGTGTGACAGGAGTCAGGTCACGGGGGCCCGACCCAGCTTGTAGTCAGGGAATATATATATAATCAGCATATATATATAATAATCATATAATCAGGGAAACGCACCCTCAAAAGTGTCCTGTTGCTCTGTCCAGCTCAGGAGGGCTGCAGTGGGGGAAGAGCTGCTTCAGGCTTCCCTCCCGCTCAGTTTTTGCCAGTGGAAACAGCCACGGAGAGCCTTGTTTGTCCCTTCCCCAGGCTTCGTGTGTCCTGGGGATGGAGGTATAGAACCCAAGGAAGGGGCGCACAGGTGCCTTGTGGCTCTTTCCGCTGAGAAAAACGGAGCAGGAGGGAAGCCTGAAGCCTCCCCCCCCCCAGCACTCCCAAGCCAAACAGAGCACGGGAACCCTTTGAAGGCAAGTCCCCCCAATCATAGACATAACTAGGAGTCGAGTGGGGCATCCAGGACCCGACTCGCGTCACATGGATTATGTATTTTGGCCCAAAGAGCTCTGCTGACTGGCGAGATCTGCTGAAGTGCCAAAAAAGTTTACTAATTAAAAAAAAAAACACCTCTAGAAGTCTTCTGGTGGTATAGCTGGGGAAATGGCGCTCATGAAGGCTGATGGTGGGGAAATGACTGCTACGTGGGTAGGATCTTCGCAGAGCAGGAAAACAGACCCCTTTGTTTTCAGATGGCTCGCTAAAATACTTGGACTTCAGGTACTGTACTGAGAGCTATGAGGACAACTGAGCCCTGTGGTGTGAAGTATGTTTGGGAAGAAACATGTTGAAGATGGCGGGGGGGGGGCAATGAAGTCTAGAAGCTTTGTTTAAGAAGTGCTCCAGTTTGGAAGCAGAGGAAGAAAACTAATCTGAGGAAGCAGAAATAGTTTCTGTGTGTTGAGTGAAATTCTATGAAACAATCCATGTGAGCTGCAAAAGGAATTTCCAGAGTTTTGAGCTGAGCATCTAATGGCATTTGGCTAGATGGCTACCCGAGTGAGCTATCTTGGGATCTGTGTAGGGTTGCCAAGTTCGAATTTCGCCGCAGCAGGGGACTCTCGGCTAGAGTTTTCCCTCGGATGACCGTGGCCCCGCCCCCAGCATGCCCGGCGTGGTCCCGTCACTTCCGGGTGACATGCACGTCGGGGTGGGGTTCCCCCCGGGGCCCGATCTGCCGCCGGCGGGGAATGGGCCCCCCGGGGGGACTTGGCAAGCCTAGCTCTGTGTGATTGGGCCTTGGAGCCCTTTTTAGGCACAGAAGAGTATAAGGGTGTAGAATATCGGTGCCTGCAGCTGGCAGGCAACACGAAGCTTCTGGATCGGCCGGACCTGGTATAGATGTCAGGAAGGTGATCTTGTGCCATTGCTTGGTCAACGGAGCAGTACCATTTCCCTGCTGGTGTTTTATGGTTCCAGCGTCCAGTGCTCAACCTCAGGAACCAAACCCTGGGTGAGGGAATGCTGACACCATGTCTGGATCTGGGTACAGTTGCCCAGGGTTCCAGGCAGCCCTAACATTCATGTTCAACAAGCAGATTAAATTTGGCACATTGTGAGTCATTGGTCCCAGAGACTAAGGGGACGAACTGGGCACCAAGAGAGACAGGGCTGTTGTTTGGAGAGGTGTATTCGACCCCACCCTACCAAGGACTGCGTTCTCTTAAGCACAGAAATACATACGTTTTTAAGTTAGCACATAAAACTTAACCAGGAAGTAACTAAAATAAGAACCTGAGTACACCTATAAGTCACCTTTGCTAAGATGTAAGCAGTTTAAGGCCTGATTCTCACATTAATTTTATTATTATTTATTATACAGGCAATGCCAATAATGTACACTTTGATCTGGTCAAAGCACCAAAGCACTTTATTCCCCCACCTCCATTTTTATAGGGTACATTTTCCTCCAGAATATGATCCTTACACTCACACCAGAAAGTGATGTAGTGATGGCGACAGGGATAAACAGCTTTAAAAGAGGATTCGATAGATTCATGGAGGATAAGTAGTCTATCAGTGGCTACGAACCACAGTGACTGAGGGGAACCTCCGCATTCAGAATCCCAGAGCCAGGAGGCAACATCAGGGGAAGGCTTCGGCCTCCGTGCCCTTTTGTTGGCCCTCCAGAGGAACTGGCTGGCCACTGTGTGAGACAAGATGCTGGACCAGATGGATCACTGGCCTCTTCTGATGTTCTTATGCGCTCTGGTTTCTACTCTGTCCAAGAGAAACTTGGTTTCCAGAGAACTGTAAATAGTATAGCTCACTGGTGGAATTAAATGCAGAAGAAAACGTGTTTGTGTGTGTGGGAATATATAATTGGATGGGTCATAGGGTTGCCAACTTCCAGGTGGCACCTGGAGATCTCTCGCTGTTACAATTGATCTCCACATAACCGAGATCAGTTCTCCTGGAGAAAATGGCTGCTTTGGGGGGTGAACTCTAAGGCGTTATACCCTGCCAAGGTCCCTCTACTCCCCAAACCCCTCCCTGCCCACGTTGGCAACACAAATGGGTCACCTTGCAGCATCAAGAATCAGGCCTAACAGGGGTTTGAACTCGAAGTCTATCTAACCTACACATGTGTATCATCTTTAACATGCCAGTTACGTGACCTGCCATAGGTTCCCCCAAAGAACTCCATAGTATGGTGAGGAAACTACACAAAGCTCACAGAGGTTTTCTAGGTGGGGGGGGGGAGAGAGAGAAGAAGAAGAAGTTGGATTTATACCCTGCCCTTCACTTGGTGTCTCAGAGCGGCCTACAATCTCCTTCCCTTCCTCTCCCTGCAAGAGACACCCTGAGAGGCAGGTGGGGCTGAGAGAGCTCTGAGAGAATTGCCCTTGAGAGAACAGCTCTGAGAGAACTGTGACTGACCCAAGGTCATCCAGCTGGCTGCCTGTGGAGGAGTGGGGAATCAAACCCGGTTCTCCCAGATTAGAGTCCACCAATCTAGATGGCACCTTTCAAGTTCCAAGCCGGTATTTGCCGCTCTGATCACTGTGCTTCCCAACACTTCAAACCTACCACTGCCTTCTGTACAAAAGCCCTCAGCAGAATAAATCACCACATATGAACAAACACATGAAGCTGCCTTAAACTGACTCAGTCCACTGGTACATCAAGGTCAGTATTGTCTTCTCAGACAGGCAGTGGCCCTCCAGGGACTCAGGCAGAGGTCTTTCACATCACCCACTGCCTGGTCCTTTTTAACTGGAGATGCCGGGGACTGAATCCGGGACCTTCTGCATGCAAAGCAGAGGCTCTTACACCGAGCCACAACCCCTTCCCCAAAGGAGGTAAGACATTATCCTACGCAGGGAGAAATATTAATAGCCATAAAATGCAACCCTTATTCACTCCGGCCAGTCTTCCGCCCCCCAAAAAGACATAAAATTCTCAGCAGGGTCAGACGAGGACTGACCTGTGCCCAAATCTGCAAATAGAATTCACTTTATATATTTATATATTTATATGTGTGTATATATGTATAAAATGTCATAAAAATAGCAAGAGTGTTTCATATTAACACTTGGAGCAAATTCGGCCTTGATGTCAACCACAGTCACCTCTTTGTTTCTTTTCGATAGGTCATCAAGGTTACACCAGGACTGAATTTGGACCACAGGTCATATGCACAAAAGTAAGCAAAGCCCAGCTAGTCAAATGGACACGAAAATGGACTCCCTCCACAAACACGGACAAATCATGCTATTTTTCCCTCCAAGAGATGTACATCGATAAAAGAGTTCCTTAAACTTTTGTGTCATTCTCTTTTAAAATGCGTTTTGTTAATAAAAGGCTGGTTCACTGGAATTTGCACCCCCCCCCCAAAAAAAAGGATTGGGTAGAAGGATAAATGATACATCTGCATCGCTGAAAGGCAGTCTTGAATTTTCATAATAGCCCAGATTCGAACGTTTAAACCTGTATCTCTATATTAAAAAAAGGTACAAAGTCAAAGGGTGACATTATATTACATATTGTTCATTAATATCCATAATATCACAGTGCTAGTTTTTTAAATGGCTAAAGCGAGAGAGGTTTAATAGATTTTAAGGTGTTCTGTAGCAATGCAACCCCCTTTTGTGTCGCTGCCGATATCTGAACGGCAGCCTTACTTTAATAAGGCAATTTCACTACGGAAGTGCTAATTGCAACTGATTGAGTGTTTTCTTGTGTTTGTGTGTGTGTGTTTTCCTTTGTGGACCTGATAGTAGTGACTACAATGTACTTCCCTAATGTGCTTCGCTGTCTCCAAAGGAAATTTAAGTGACATTAAATCCCAGCCTTGAAAAGGTAAACGTCGAAAGGAACAGTTCTAAAGCCCATGTACTCCTCACCGTGTACTAACTTAATCGGGAAAAAAACCCCTCTCGCACTTTTTAAAATAGATCATGTGTTGACACATCTTCGGAATGTGCTAACTTCCCAATTAGGTTGACCCCCAAAAAGCTTCAACGTCTGGCCCACTGAATGAAGTTCCTTTAGTCATCTTCCTCGGTTCTGCTTTCAGTAGATTCTGCGCTCTCTCCCGCTTCTTGATGAGGTGGGGTACCTGTAGAGAAATGAGCCATTGAGTATGCCCAGGGGTCATTTCGTAGAAAAAGAGGTGCAGGATCTCATTAGCATAACTTATTTGCATATGCCACACCCCCTGACATCACCGGAAGTGTGGCAGAAGGCAACGCCCACCGCTCAGGCTCCACTGGACTGTTTTGGAATGCTAGAAAAATGGTACAAATGCTGGTACCAAAGGTAACATGATGGCTTGTATCCATTTGCACCGTTGGTAACCCAAATCATGTGAAACAGGACTTTTCTGCCTCCCCCCCCTTCCCACTTCAGACCCTCGACATTCTGCTCCTGGGTTCAAGGGACCCACAGAGACAAAATGGTAGGGAAGGGTGGGCGGGGGGGGGAGTGAACAGAGAGTCGCTTCCTTTGGCAGAAACCAACCACAGGATCCAAGCCACTGCTTTTAAAAGTGTGGTTTTAATTGCTGTGCAGCTGCTACAACATATTATTGTTTTGCTAGTTTTTACTATTATGGCTTTTGCTGTGGTTGATTTTGATTGGTTTCCTTTTTTTACCATATTGTTGTTGTTTTTAATTGCCCAAACGAATGCTGAAGCCTTTGGGCTAAGCGTAGGATAGAAAGGAATACATTCAATAAAACAGGATGGCTTTTTGCTGAGTGATTTCCCAGAAGTAGTTTCTGAAGTCTCTTTCCCAAAAGTGTGTTGTCCCTTTCGCAAAGTGAGCTTTAGTTTTGTTTTTAAAGAAGGGAAAGGTACCATAATGGAGGAAGGACAGGACGATGGCCAAGATGAAGGGCAATGTGAGACAGTTGTTCGCACTAAGAGCCAGACTAATGTTTGGCAACAAACAAAGGAGTGGGGACGGCCCCAGCTTCTGTCCCCCTGCACCTCTTAGCACTTTCCCCATGAACCAGGGTTACTTGATGTATGTTTGTTACATCAATGGTGGGAGCAACTTGGGGTGAGGGCGGAATTCACAGTGGAAATATGGCACATATGGGGGTGGGAGTTCCCCCAATTTTGGGCCCCAAATCTGCCGCTGGCCAGCTGGCCAGCCCTGACCCCGAAGAGCCCCGCTGCGCCCAGTGTGATGATGTCACCCGGAGGTGACGTCATCGTGCTGGGCACGTCGTGTGGGATGCTCTAGCATTCGGCCTGAAAACTCTATGACATCATAGAGTTCCCAGCTGAATGCTATGACATCCCCCTGGCAACATGCCTAGTGCAATGACGTCACTTCCAGGTGATGTCATTGCGGCATGCATGCTTTGCGCACGTGCCGGAAAATCCCAGGCGGCAGGATGGAGCCCCCCACCGGCAGTAGGTAGGCACCTGGCAAACCTAGGCACATTGAAGAATATAGCTTCGGTTTTGAAGGATTTTGAAGAAGGATTAAGCAACCTCTGAAGAGTGTGTTTACCTCCTCCCACTGTTTCACAACAGAGGAGCAGTGGAGGGATTCCCCAACCTGCGTTTCCCTCTAAACAATGGAGGTCCATCACTTAAGAGCCACCCCACACTTTGTGGCTCAAAGTAACCGCCACCAGTATTTGGATGAAACCAAACGTGACAATCCAAAAACACAGTGGACACGGCAGGTGTAGTGCAGACTTAGAGCTGCCAGCTCTGGGTTGGGAAATACTGGGATGTCTGAGGGGTGGAGCCTGAAGAGGGCGGGGTTTGGGGAGGGGAGGGACCTCAGCAGGGTATAATGTCACAGAGTCCACCCTCCAAAGCAGCCATCTTCTCCAGGGGAACTGATCTCTGTCATCTGGAGATCAATTGTCATAGTGGGAGATGTCAAAGTGCCACCTGGAGGCTGGTAACCCTAGATTCTAAGCAGAATCGCACCCTGCCAAATCCACAGGCTTGAAAGGGGTGTAACTCTGCTTAGGATGGCATCAATTGCCAGGACCAGCTCCAGCTCCAGATGGCACATCTGCTGCACTGCACATCCGGGATACATTTCCTCCCCTTGCACTTTTTGTATGACGTACAGAAGGGGGCACATGACAGAACTGCCACTCATTGGCCACACAGATAGCACTGCCACTCCAGTTGTGGGGAAGGTGAACACCAGCTTCACGAAGCACAAAGCAGACAAGAGAGAAGGTAGAAATGCCAGCCTCCAGGTGGGGCCTGGGGACCCCCCAGAATTCCAGCTCATCTCCAGACTACAGAGATCAGTTCTCCTGAAGAAAATGGCTGCTTTGGAGGGTGGACTCTCTATGGCGTTGAGGTCCCTATTGAGGTCCCTATCCTCCCTAGGCTCCATTCCCCAATCACCAGGAGTTTCCCAACCTGAATCTGGCAACCCAGCCCCCACCACCAGCCACTGGCTGAGGGGAGGGTACGTGCCACCCCTAGAGGAAGTGGAAATGCACCATCTCTTTTCACCATTTTAAGTGAAAGGCCGCATGACAGTGAGCCGGTACAGTCCTACCCTTGTGCTATTTTGGGAACGCCACTTTAAAAAAAAATACAGATTAGTGAAAAATAGTCATACTTTTGAGATCCTGCTGCTGTTGTTGCTGCTGCTGCTGAGCACAGGCTCTCTTTTTCTCATCCATGGACTTCAGGTCGTCTGGTGGCCAACGAAGCTCTCCACTTTCCACATCCCCCGACTCAGTCGGCTCTACCACAATGGATGGTAATCTTTTTGACAGCTTAGGGTACTTTTCGTGAGCATCTGGAAAAGCCTAAAATGATATTGAGATAGATATGCATATAGGTGTTTACTACAAAATGGGGGGGGAAAATCTCAATCACCTTCTTGTTGGCAATTTAAAATAAAAATAAAAATAAAAATCCAGATCCAGGATTGTAGATTTTTTTAAACAAAACAAGCATTAAAATTATTGAAAGACACTAAAGAATACATATGCAACATAATCATGGTCGGTACATTTTTTAAAAAGTCTTGTTGGGTATTTTAGAAAGATAAGAAATATAATGTGGTTCCCATAGGTCTTTCAGCATGGAAAGTAGCGGTAGAAAAGAGCAAGAGTCCACTAGCACCTTAAAGACTAACAAAAATTGTGGCAGGATATGAGCTTTGTGTGGATCACAACAAACTATGGCAGGTCCTTAAAGAGATGGGAGTACCAGACCACCTCACATGTCTCTTGAGAAACCTGTATAAGGGTCAAGAAGCGACAGTTAGAACCGGATATGGAACAACTGATTGGTTCAGCATAGGAAAAGGAGTACAACAAGGATGTATATTGTCACCTTGCTTATTTAATATATATGCAGAGTACATCATGCGAAATGCTGGCCTGGATGAATCACAAGCGGGAATTAAGATTGCTGGGGAAAAGATCAACAACCTCAGATATGCAGATGATACCACTCTAATGGCTGAAAGTGAAAAGGATCTAAAGAGCCTCTTGCTCAGAGTAAAAGAGGAAAGCGCAAAAGTGGGCTTGAAGCTCAACATCAAAAAAACTAAGATCATGGCATCCGGCCCCATCACTCCTTGGCAAATAGAAGGGGAAGTCGTGGAAGTAGTGACAGACTTCACGTTCCTGGGATCCCAGATCACCGCAGACTGTGACAGCAGCCATGAAATTAAAAGACGCCTGCTCCTTGGGAGGAAAGCGATGGCGAACCTAAACAGCATCCCGTCTTCTTTGACCTTTAATCTTTCCCAGCATCAGGGTCTTCTCCAGTGAGTGCTCCCTTCTCATTTGGTGGCCAAAGTATTTGAGCTTCAGTTTCATTATCTGGCCTTCCAGGGAACCGTCAGGGTTGATTTCTTTTAGGACTGACTGATTTGATCTTCTTGCAGTCCAAGGGACTCTTTATTCAGACTGCATAACCATCTAGTGTGATCAGAGTGTCACGCACAGATCTGAGAGACTCAGGTTCGAATCCACACTCTGCCATGAAAGCCTGAGTGGGTTATCTTGAGCCAGTGAGTCTCTCTTGGCCTAACCTACCTTATGTGGTTGTTGCTGTGAAATAAAAACTGAGAAGGGAAGAATGACGTCAGTTGCTTTGAGTCCCCATTGGGGAGAAAAGCAGGGTATAAACAAAAGAATTGAATGTATTCTATCTCTCTGCATTCCTGTAGGACATGTCAAGCAAGCAAGGCTGATCTGATGTACACTTTGGAGTTAAACTTTTCAAGTTTACTGTTACAGGAATAATTCATGATGTGACAGGGTGTTTATTAAGCCAATTCTGTGGTGCTATATGAAGGGCGGGATAGAAGAGGTTGATTTGGAAATGATTTTTCGCTTATTTACTACGTGTTGCAGCTAACTGGAGGGGAAAAAATCAGTACCGCCCTCAGTTTCTGAACGGTACCAGAAAGTATGATAAATTGTTTTAATGACAAAATAACCTTACATTGTGAGATCTTGATAGATGCAAGGTAGATAGACTTATTTGGTCTTAACGAGGACGCTGGCATGCTCTCCCCCCCCCATGGCACACCAATTATCTTCATGACAGATATGATGCTTCAACATCTGTCCTGGCAGTAGGGTTGCCAACTCCAGCCTGGGCAATTCCTAGAGATTTGGGAGCGGTGCTGTGGAGGGGGGAATTAATGGAATCTATGGTATACCACAGAGTCCACCTGCCAAAGCCGCCATTTTCTCCAGGAGAACAGATCACTGTAGTCTGGGGGATCAGCTGTAATTCCAGAAGAACTCCAGAGCAGCACACTTGGAGGTTGGCAACTCTTGCTGTCATGATAGCCACAACAGCAGAGCCTTTTTTCAGCCACTGGGCATAAATGCCTCCCCGGCCCCAAAGAAACCCTGGCTGTCCTCAACCAGAGCCAGGGTTTCTCAGCCCTGGCTCCGACCTGGTGGGACTCTCTGCCCACTCCCATCAGGGCCCTGCGGCACTTAATGCAATTCTGCAGGGTCTGCAAGGCAGAGATGTTCTTCCAGTCTTTTGGTTGAGGACAGTGACGGTTTTCCATCATAGCTGGCACCCTCTTTTTCTTCTTTTTCCATCTTGCCTGCTTCGGCCTCCTCCTAACCTGCCCATGTGACAGAAGAACAGTCCGGAGCGGGTTTTAGACTAAAGTACAGACGCCATCTGGAGACTGTGCGATTTGGATTAATTGATCTCTCGATTTTAAATTGTATTTGTATGTTTTTAACCTGTTGTAAATCTAGGGCTGCCAAGTGGGGGCGGGTAACCCCCGGCTTTTGAGGCCCGATTTCTGCCACCGCAGAA
>NW_015171531.1:401938-404933 GCF_001447785.1 Gekko japonicus | reverse complement strand
AGAGACTGCCAGTGTTGTCCTATGTAGGGTTACTTCAGTCTGAACCCACTAGAGTCAATGGACTTAGACAGGAGCAACTTGGCATAGGGTTGCATTATCAGCCATCGAGTGCATTTTCCCCGTTTGTCCATTCCATTGTAAAACCTAAACTGACTTGAATGCAGATTTGAACTGATGGTGTCCCCTTTCTGTCAGAACATACAAATACTTCCAGGAAATCTCCATGGCGGGTTAGTGTCACATGTGAAAACTTCGCCTGACTTCTATAACAGTCATGGGGGGGGGGGATAGGAGATGTTCTAGGCCCCTTCCCTGAATGTTCAACTGCCATTAAAAAACAACAACACTGTAGTGCAGGTACTTGGCATAGGGTTGCATTATCAGCCATCAAGTGCATTTCCCCCGTTTGTCCATTCCATTGTAAAACCTGAACTGACTTGAATGCAGGTTTGAACTGATGATGTCCCCTTTCCCACTTTCTGTCAGAACATTCGCACACACATACAAATACTTCTAGGAAATCTCCATGGCGGGTTAGTGTCACATGTGAAAACTTCGCCTGACTTCTATAACAGTCATGGGGGGGGGGGGTAGGGGATGTTCTAGGCCCCTTCCCTGCTAGGCCCCTTCCCTGAATGTTCAACTGCCATTAAAAAACAACAACACTGTAGTGCAGGTCTGTCAAACATAAGGCCCGGGGGCCAGAACTGTCCCATCCAGGGCTCTTATGTGGCCCGTGAGCAACTGGTGCAAGGGAGGGAGTGCTGGGGGGGAGTGGGTGGAGCCGCTCCATTGTGGCTTCAGCATGGCAAAACAACCTTGTTCTCAGCAGACAAGTGGGAGCATCTGCCCAGCGCTGCACTGCAGCCTCTCCAGTCCACCTATGTGGGTTGTCCTCTGCGGCCTTGTAGTGAGGATACACCAACTTGGGCTGCGGTCACACACACTACATAATCCACTTTCAATGCACTTTCCAACTGGATTGTTACTGTGTGGACTGGCAAAATCCAATTCGAAAGTATATTGAAAGTGGATGGTTTAGTGTGTGTGACTGCAGCCTTGGAGTTTACCAGCTGCAGTCCTTTATACAGTTTCCATCTCTGGTACCCGGCATTACATTTTATAGCACACGTGGCCCGGCCCGACAAAGTGACATTTATGTCAGATCTGGCCCTCGTAACAAATGAGTTGAGATGCACAGCCTTCTGCTCTCTGGCATCTCCTCTGCAGTGTGGCTCACACAGCAGTTATAGGGTTGCAAGGCAGTGCCTATGTGGAGAAATGCATTCTCCCCCACCCCTGCGGGTTTGAGCTAAGCAAAACCTCCTCTGTGCATTTTTAAAGGTCCCCCCCCTTATGTGGGGTATATCATATCCTAACAGGCGGGGGGGGGGAGGCCAGTGCCATTGCTTTCCAGGCATACCTCAGTCCACCTCCATACAAATGCTAAAAAGATCTTGCAGGAGAGATAATGGCTGGGTCAAGCTCTCCCCCTTCCCCAAGCAGGGAACAGAGATTTGAAGGTGTTAAATGCTAGTTAGAGAGTCTTCAGGAAGGAAAACTCTGGGAATGTCAGGAAAAGCTTCCTTGATCTGGCCTGACTGGGTCAGTGGGAGGGGGATGGGAGATGATAAGAACTCCTTGCAGCAGGAAGGAGGTCTCTTTTCCTTGGGTGCTGAGTCCATGAGAGGATACAGACCTCTTCATTGGGAAGGCAGCCATTGACCATGTGGTTGCATAAAGAGCTGAAGCAAGCTTCAAAGTAATCGCACTCTGTAGAGATTTGTAACTTACTAAACTGAAGGAGCCTGTCCTATTTTAACATCTAATAGGTCATGTATAGAGAGATAGACAGAGGATTTGCGTTTTACCAGTTTCTTTTCAGATCCCTTGCTCAATCTGGTGCTGTATTCAAAGTATGCTTATGAACATTTTCTTTTTAATAAAAACTTTATAACTTTTGATGTTGGCAGTGGTTCTCTGTACCACATAGACCTCCACCATCTTGGACATGCTATTTTAAAAGGAGTTGGTGGAGGAAGGAAGGCATTTGGCAAGTGACTATTTCTCCAGGGATGTGCAAGGCAATAAACTGTCTCCATGGTGACCACGTACTGTGCTGCAGGAGACTCAGAGGCAAGGCCTCAGATCTTGGAATGGAAGCTGGGAGCCCTGACCTTCTCAGCAGACAATTCCTTATAAAGGTCAGGTGGTGGCATTGAAGAGAAAGAAAAGTCTCTCCAGGTGTTGGCAACACCTTGGAGGGCAGGGTGGAATAGGGCCTGCAGGCCAAACCAGGAGAGCTGGTGGGAGGATTATGGGGGGGAGGCAACATCTCAAGAGAAAAATAAGGCCACAGAGTTTCTGGTGATTGCTGGAGCTACCCTTGGTACTTCCAGATAGCTCTAGGAATTGTCAAGAACTCTATGGTCAGAACTTCCTGTAAGTACATGAGGCCTTATTTTCCTTTTTAATATTTCTCTCCAGGATGATCCCCCCCCCGGCCCCAGTTTCCACCTGATGATCAGCAAAGGCCGCAATTGACTGGAGGTCTCCCTCCATAAACAGGCAAATGGGAATCCTAACAACAGCTATTTCCTTTAAATCGTGTTCCATGTAAATTAATGGTGGGGTGGGAGTAGAGAGCACTGTTCAGATCACCCTTGAAATCATCAGAAAATTAAGCCAAACCAGAAAGGTTGATTGGCCTACCCTATGTCATGCCAGATTTGAATGCGACTGACCTTCAACGGGGATACTATCCCTCATTTAAATTAAGGGGGAGAAACCCTTGAATGTGCTGTGCTATTGAATGGGAAATCGAATGTGCTATTTTCTTATGGCTGTTAAATAAAGTCTTGTATTCTAAACTACATTTGAAGAGATGTAATTCAACCAGAACACTGAGTTTGTAATTTAGGCTTCACTGAGTAGCTTCCCACCCAGATTAGCCTAGCAACCAGTGGGAAGATACGGAGTGGGGATATGGGGGGGG
>NW_015171531.1:358321-401764 GCF_001447785.1 Gekko japonicus | reverse complement strand
GGTGGGGCTGAGAGAGCTCTGACAGAAACTGCTCTTTTTCAAGAACAGCTCTTGTCAGAACTACGGCTTGCCCAAGGTCATCCAGCCAGGTGCAAGTGGAGGAGTGGGGAATCAAACCCGGTTCTCCCAGATTAGAGTCCGCGCACTTAACCACTACCCAACTGGTGTAGCTCTAGGGTAGCTCTAGGAATTGCTGAAAAACCACAGAGTTTCTAACCATTCCTACAGCTACCCCGCTTCGTTTCTGTTTCTCTCTCTCTCAGAAGTAACACAGAACAGTTACACAGCTACTGTTGCCATTTAAAATAATTTAAACAGAACCTGGGGACATGGCATCTCCGTCCTGACTGCAGGACTGGCATCTAGTGTGGTGCAATGGTCCTTCTGGCTGCGTGCAGATTTCTTGGGCAGAGAGACTGTTCTCGATTGCAGTGACCATGGCCTTAAGAGGTGCCCTCTAGGGGTAGCAGGTGCCCCCTGGACATCAGTAGGGGGCAGGGCTGCCAGCTCCAGGTTGGGAAATTCCTGGGGATTTGGGGGTGGAGCTCGGAGAGGACAGGGGTCTCAGTGGGGTAGAATGCCATACAGAGTCCACCCTCCAATGCATCCATTTTCTCCAAGGGAACTGATCTCTGTAGGTTGGAGGTGAGCTGAAATCCCAGGAGATCCCCAGGCCCCACCTGGAGGCTGGCAACCCTGCACCCCATAGTGATATTTTTAAACAGCTGCCACAGAACAAATAAGCGACTTGTAACAATAACCCCCTTAAGAACGCAGAATCTGGCCATCACCCCGGTGCCTCATCAGCACGGCCTGCTGGCAAAACTAAGAGCTCTCTAAGCTCTTGGAAGATTGGCTACTTTAGGGGGTGTGGCCTAATATGCAAAGGAGTTCCTCCTACAAAAAGAGCCCTGCCTGAGAACAAATAAGCGACTTGTAACAATAGCCCTCTTAAGAACGCAGAATTTGGCCATCACCCCGGTGCCTCATCAGCACGGCCTGCTGGCAAAACTAGTTGCCGACCAGATGCGGTTGCCATGGAGGTGACGGGCAACTGTGAGAGGAAAAGGTTTCACATTCACAGTTGATCTCTGGAAACAAAAGATGCCATTTGTGCTGCTAAATCAAAAAACTTTCATCTTGCACCCTTTTGTGCTTCCCTGGCATTGCCAAGCGATGATTTATTCATGGCTTCTTAGAGTGAAGAAATAACTTGGTGGGGTCCACCCCCCCCCCCAATTTTTTTTAAAAAATCAGAATTTTAGTATGTTTAAAACTCAATCCTATACATATTTACTTAGAAGCAAGTCTTACAAATCCAATGGGATTTACTCTCCAGGCTGGCTGGGGAGGAAGTGGGGAAGCCCTTGCTAGCTGGATGGAAGCCACTGAGTAAGATCTGGCCGAGTTTGTTTCTCCCCTTCTCACAGGTACTCGAGTCCTGGGTGTGCCCCAAAGTGTGAACCAAACAGATGAGAGGAAACGGTGCAAGGAGAAGGGATGGCCTTGACCCGTAAAATTTTTTCCCTTCTCCTGATTCAGTAGAAAAGAGCAAGAGTCCAGTAGCACCTTAAAAGACTAACAAAATTTGTGGTAGGGTGTGATTTTGTGAGTCACTGCTAAGTCACAAAAGCTGAGTGTTGGACTGGATGGGCCACTGGCCTGATCCAACATTGGCTTCTCTTATGTTCTTATGACCCTGCTTACCTTCTGAGAACTGACATGACTGGAGGCCGTCAGGACTAGTCTTTTCAAGTTTAGTAAAGGTAAAGGTTCCCTTGCTCGAAAGCCAGTCAAGTCCGACTCTAGGGTTGCGGTGCTCATCCCCGTTTCAAAGCCGAAGAGCCAGCGCTGTCCAAAGACATTTCCGTGGTCATGTGGCCAGCATGACTAAACACCAAGGCGCACGGAACACTGTTACCTTCCCACCGAAGTGGTACCTATTTCTCTACTTGCAATTTCTTGCTTTCGAACTGCTGGGTTGGCAGGAGCTGGAACTAGAGACGGGAGCTCACTCCGTCATGCGGCACCCGGGTCTCGAACGGCTGAACTACTGACCTTCCACAGCCTGCAGTTCAGCGTCTTAACCACTTGAGCCACCGCAGCTCCTTTAGTACATACTCAATAAAAGCCCCCTCACAGTTAAATACCTTAGACATGCAAATGCTGAGTGCTGTGTTTGAGGAGACAAATCAGAACTAGTCTTCTCAAACATAGTCCTCAGTACTTCTGTGCCTCAGGGTGCCTAATTATGGGGAGAGGCCGTGGCTCCGTGGTACAGCATCTGCTTTGTATGCAGAAGGTCCCAGGGAGGTCCCAGGCTCAGTCCCTGGCATCTCCAGTTGAAAGGACCAGGTAGTAGGTGATGGGAAAGGCCCCTCTGTGAGACCCTAGAGAGTCACTGACAGTCTTAGTAGACGATACCGACCTTGATGGACTGACGGTCTGATTCAGTATAGAGCAGATTTGCATGTGTGTTTTTGAGTCTGTATTAAACAGAAACCCTGACCTGGATAGCCCAAGCTAGCCCAATCTTGTCAGATCTTGGAAGCTAAGCAGGGTCAGCCCTGGTCAGTGTTTAGATGGGAGACCTCCAAGGAATACCAAGGATGTGAAGAGGAGGCAGGCAATGGCAAACCACCTCTGAATGTGTCTTGCCTTGAAAACCCTGTGATGGCGGGGGGGATTAAACAACAATTGTGGAAAGTGGGGGGGGGAGCATGCAAATCTGGTATCCACGGGCTACCATCAGTGCAGTCCTAATCAGAGTTAGACCCTTCTAAGTCTGTTGAAGCCAATGGGCTTAGAGGGACACAACTCTATTTCGGATCGCACTGTTTGATTCAGCATGCAGTGAAGTAACGGCCCAGCCTGTTCTTCTGATACTGCCCCCTCAAACAACCACTGCCCACCTTCACATGCTTTGCTCCCATGCTCACTCACTGTGTCATGTTCATCTCTGGAGAAGGCACGCCGTTCTGTCAGAGGCAGGCCACCTCATTCAGTGTGTCTGAGAAGCGCCAAGCACATTTTTGGCAACGGCCCAGTGTAAATAAGTATGTGTAGTCTGTCTGACCACCTGTTAAGTGGCAATGACAGTAGCTCTCCGTTTCAGAGCTACAAAACGAATATTCCTTTTAATTAAAGCGGTAATGTTAAATACGATTAAAGAGTCCCGTTGTTAAGAACGTAAGAGAAGCCAATGTTGGATCAGGCCAATGGCCCATCCAGTCCAACACTCTGTCACACAGTGGCCAAAAATACCAGGTGCCATCAGGAGGTCCACCAGTGGGGCCAGGATTTTAAGTGCAATGGTAAAACTCACCGCTTGATAAGCTGAGTGTGAGGAGAGAACAGGGTGGGAATGATAAAATGTGACGTTAAGGGAAAACGTAAGCCTTTGGTGAAATTGGGGATCTTTCTGAGGACTGGGCGGTTCTCAATCTACTAAATATCTGAGTTGAGTTCTGCAGCGAGGGGGACAGTTCATGACAAGAGAGTGAGAAAAGAGAAGAGACCTGGGATGTTTGGAGGAGAGGGAAACCTAAGGGGCACCTATGTCTGTGGCTTATGTACACAAGTGCTATCAAATCACAACCGACAAGGGGCTGTCAAGGCAAATGAGAAGCCGGGGGGGGTCTGCATTCCCTTCCTCTGGACAGCCTTCCTTGATGGTCTCCAATACAAGTACCGACCCTGCTTAGCTTCTGAGATCTGATAAGACTGAGATATTCCATGGCACTTTCCCTCCCATTTGTAGCTTACAAATGATAAATTTAGTTGTATCTTCACAGGATTTTTGCTGTCCCAATTAACATTGTCTTCTGGAGCTCAGCTGGTGCTATTTGTTCAATGCCCAGAATGTCCAGGTGTTTCTTGAGACTTCTAGGCAATGTTCCAAGGGCTCCAATGACAACTGGCACAACAGTAACCTTTCTTCTCCCAGAGGTGCTCTAACTCTATTTGTAGGTCTTGGTATTTTGCGATCTTCTCCTGTTCTTTCCTTTCTATTCTGCTGTCTCCTGGGATTGAAATGTCAATGATCCAAACCCTATTTCTCATTTTTTCCCTCCAACTGTGATATCAGGGATGTTATGTTCCAGGTGTTTATCTGTTTGCAATCAGAAGACCTTCCCTACAACTGTGATATCAGGGATGTTATGTTCCAGGTGTTTATCTGTTTGCAATCAGAAGACCTAAAGAATCTTTGTTTCATCATTCTCCATGATTTTGTCTGGTTTGTACTCCCAGAAATTGCTGGCTGATGGTAAGCCATGCTTCTTGCAAAGATTCCAGTGCAACCTAGCTGCAAATCTATTGTGATGTTCTTTATAGTCACCTGAATTTTTCTTTGTAGTCAGTTTAACCCGTTTTACTGCAGGCACTGACCATGTGGCTGACTGTTTCATCCTTTGTCTTGTGAAATTGACATTTACTGTTGCCACTGATCTTCTGAATCCTGGCATTCATAGTTTTCATTTTGAGTGCCTGATTTTGTGAGTCCTTCCATTTCTTTCTTCAAATGCCCATTTTGGAGCCATTTCCAGGTGTTTTTGTTATCAACTTTATTCTCTATCAAATACTGCCCTTGCAAGTGCTTTTCCTTCCAGTTGTCAAAGTAGGATTTTATTTTAATCTTTTTGTAATCTTCTTTGGTTTCCGTAACCTTAAATAAGTCTGCCTTGTACTCTTCAACTACAAGCTTCTCTTTGCTTCTCTTGGTGTAGTCATTCAGTGCTCTTTTTCTTCTTCAACTGCTTGTTTAACTTTCAGGAGACCTCTTCCACCTAATTTTCTTGATAAGAAAAGGCGATCAACATCACTTCTAGGGTGTGATGAGCGGTGTATCGTCATTATCTTGCAAGTTGTGAAATCCATTGCTTCTAATTCTGCTTGTTTTCAAACGATAATGCCAGCTGTGTATCTTAGAACTGGGACTGCCCACATGTTAATTGCCTTTACCATGCTACCTCCATTTAATTTTGTTCAAAATATCTTTTAAACTCTTTGGTAATACTCCTTGGTTGTATTTTTCTTAACAAGGGCATGTTTGATGTTGTCAAGCTTCCAAAATGTCAAGATCTTTGTAGTTTTCTTCAAAGCCCACCATTTTGATGTTGTTGTTTGGCATCTTGATATCATCTTCATCATCATCACACACACACACACCAGGATGCTATCTTGCCATGCTGGTGGGGCCTGTGTGCTCCAGTGAAGCAGAAGGCTATGCTATTATTATACCCCACCTCCACCAAGTTATTTTGTTTTAATGCGTTAGATGCCCTTCCTTGATTTACATGTCATTGTCTAATTTTAATTAATTTAACTTGAAGCTGAATAAGAACAATAATATTTGACTGCTCTAAAACTGGAAGAGCTCCTTATGATTTTAGAAAGCTATCATCAACTGCATCTAGATCTTTTTCTTTCATGGATAGAGGAAATCATGAATGCTTCCTTTTTTTGGTTTTTAAAAAAATATGTATGTGTGTGTGCACGCGCACGCACCTGGAAGTCATGTCGACCTCTGGTGACTGACCTCTACTGGGGGCCTGGAGGATATTCAGAGAGGTGGCTGAATAAAGCCTGCCCCCACCTCCTGACTGCTGGTATTCCAAGGAGGTCTCCCATCCAAGTACTTGCCAGAGTCGACCCAGCTTAGCTTCCAAGATCTGATGAGATCGGGCTTGCCTGGGCTATCCAGGTCAGGGCGAAATTACAAATATTTCTTAAAGGCCAAACCAGTCTTTCCCCTCACCTTAAGCAAAGGCTACTTAAGGTTGTCTGGAGATCAATCAACAGATTCTCTTTCCCATTTTGCCCTAGACCGGGGGGGAAAGATCCTTAAGCCTGTGTAGCTGAATACGTTTGGTAGAGAACAGAGGGGCAATGGTTGGAACTTTAGAAATGCCATGTGAACACGCCCATTCAAGGTTAGCCCTAATCTGAGACAGGATATTAGGTGTAAAAAAAGAAGAAATATCAGTCTGTCAGCGTGAACAGACCCTGTCATTCTTTCATAATATTTTAAGTCAACATTTTCAAATCCTTGACCTAATAATGCAGCTAAGTTCTCTCTGATTGCATGCTTGTACCCCCAATTAATAATCCGACCTCTAAAAGGATCGTGGGCAGGCCATTTTGTTGCTGCGTCCAGCATGCCATGTCAGAATCTCAAATGTGCCTGGAGGCTCAAAAAGGCTGGGGACCCCAGGTCTACCCAATTGCTTACCTGGCTTGTAGTTCCTCCTTCTTCCTCAGGTTGGCTCAAGGTAAACTCCTCCATCACAGGTTCGCGTGTGTTCATCACCTCTGTCATGCTGCAAAGGTCAGAGCAGATTTGGACAAGATCCAATATAAATTTTAAGGGGGGAAAAACCACAACATTATCCAAATGTTTATATACATGCAAGGATTTACTGAAACAATGGGGAAGGCTTAACAGGAATCAGTGGTCTCCTAAGCAGTTGGAATCAACCAACTCACAAAAGTGTCAGATTCATAGCTGAGCTAGATTTGAATCCAGGAGCAGCTCAGGGACCCTCAAGATTTTCAGGGTATAACCTTTTGAGGGTAAAAGCACCCTTAGTCAGACACAAGTAGGAGTGGAGATCCCTATTATCCCAGTCAAAGGTCAAATACACATGTATGAATCTCATCCCTCACACTCTAGCTTTGATGAGAAACGGTTTGTTGCATTACATAAGAACATAAGAGAAGCCAATGTTGGATCAGGCCAATGGCCCATCTAGTCCAACACTCTGTCACACAGTGGCCAAAAATACCCGGTGCCATCAGGAGGTCCAGCAGTGGGGCCAGGACACTAGAAGCCCTCCCATTTTTTACTCCCCCCCCAAGCACCAAGAATACAGAGCATCCCTTGCCCCAGAGTTCCTATCTATTACGTTGTGGCTAATAGCCACTGATGGATCTCTGCTCCATATGTTTATCTAATTCCCTCTTGAATCCATCCATGCTTGTAGCCGCCACCACCTCCTACGTTAGATTACTTCCCTGAACATGAGGTAGTTCCCAAAAACTTAAAATCTCTAAATCCGTTATAATGAAATCTATATTCATATAGTGTTCTGCTCGATAGCGTTTTAAATGAATTAATGTTTAATGTCAAGCATTGCTTGAGAATTCCTGTAATGATTTTGACAATAATGTATTATTGTTTTATGTATTAACTTTAGTTGCTTTGTTTTTCTTTAGAACTCATTGGCTGTACTGTTGGAAGTTTTATCGATAACAATAAAATAGTAATTAAAAAGAATAACTGCATCAAAGAAAGCACTCGTTACCCGCCTCTAAATATCAACTGTGGAAGAGGGAATCATTGCTCTAAACAGAAAGCAGCTAGCTTGAGAAGTTATGTTTCCTTAATTAGGGTGTTTCACAGAAAGGGGGTAAGGTAAAGGTAAAGGTTCCCTTGCTTGAAAGCCAGTCGAATCCGACTCTAGTGTTGCGGTGCTCATCTCCGTTTCCAAGCCGAAGAGCCAGCGCTGTCCGAAGACGTTTCCGTGGTCATGTGGCCGGCATGACTAAACACCAAGGCGCACAGAACGCTGTTACCTTCCCACCGAAGTGGTCCCTATTTATCTACTTGCAATTTCTTGCTTTCGAACTGCTAGGTTGGCAGGAGCTGGAACTAAAGACGGGAGCTCACTCCATCATGCGGCACCCGGGTCTCGAACTGCTGAACTACCGACCTTCCACAGCCTGCAGTTCAGCGTCTTAACCACTTGAGCCACCGCAGCTCCTAGAAAGGGGGTACACCACTGGAAAAGCTGTGCACCTTGTAACAACCAACCTGGCCTCACAAGGCACAACCAATTTGGGGAAGGGCTGCAATGATGAGCCACCGAGTGGAAGCGGGAGAGAAGGAGGTGGCCTTTGCGAAATCTAGTGGACCTGTTCTGCCTTCATGCTGTGGAGTCTTCTGCCCCCCCCACTAGCCCCCATCTTGTCATCTCCTAGCCAGATGGGACAAGCACAGGCTCTGTGTGACAAGATGGCCATTTTTATCAAAGCAAAAGGGAGGGGGTTACCTGTTTTGGCCATGTCACATACTTCTGGTTTTACACAAATTCCGCAGGTTTTTTTTCCCCCAGCGGGTGGCCATGTTGGTCTGCAGCAATGTTCCCTCTAAGCTGTGGAGTCTTGTGAGCAAAAACTGTATTTTGTGAGCCACTGGCATTAAAGTTGTGAGCAAGCAATTTGGCTACTGCATAAATTAGTTTGCTCTGGAGCCATCCTTCCTGAGCTAAGACAAAAATGTGTGAGCTGGAGGCTAAAAACTGTGAGCTAGCTCACACTAACTCAGCTTAGAGGGAACACTGGTCTGCAGTAGAACACTTAGATTTGAGTCCAGTCGCACCTCAGAGACCAACAAGATTTTTGGGGGTATAAACTTTCAAGAGTCAAAGCTCCCTTTGTCAAATACAAGTTGGAATGAAGATCTCTGAGTCCTTATACCCCAGTCAGAATGTAGGCAGAGTGTGATTTTTTTAAATGAGCTTTACTGAATTTTTTTAAAACTAAAAGATAAAAACTAAAAAAGAGGGACTATTAAGGAATACGCAACCAACAGAAGGAAGATTAAAAGAAGAAAAAGGAGTAGAGAAATATAAAAGAGGCTTCTGATTTTCTCTACGACAAATACAGGTAGTATTACTAACTTGACATTTACTCCATGATTTTAAAAAGGGCTCCCTTTTTTCCTATTATCTGTTATCTATCACCCCCCCCCTTTAATCATCAAATCCACAAATCATGTTCATTTTTTCCGCATCACGCAAAACATCTATAAAGGGTTTCCAATTGTCCATAAAAGTAGATATCGTCTTTTCTCTAATCAAAGCAGTAAATTTAGCCATCTCTGCAAGCTCTAACATCTTCATCAATCATTCCTCTATTGTAGGTATTGTCGAACTTTCCCATTTTTTGAGCATATAATCATCTCGCTGCCCGTTGTCATGTGTAAGAACAGAGTTCCATGGCTGTTTTCCAACTGTGTGTCCATCAGTCCCAGAAGAAAGGCCTCTGGTTTCATTTGCAAATTAGTCTTCAAAATCTTCTGAATTAATAAGTGTATTTGTTCCCCCCAAAAATTGGCTTTATGACAAGTAGAATGTGGGAGGAGTGTTACAAAGAAAGAACTCAGAATGCAGAAAGTACAATGTGTATTGTAATAAGCTTGATTAGAGCAGAGGGGAAATGACTGAGGGCAGAAAATTAGCATCTGTAATGAGATAATAATCCTATGTCCCTACTCAGCCCTATGGGGTCCATTGTTCTGAACTCATGAATGAACTGATATGTTTTCCGCAGGGACGGTTCTCCCTGAGCCTGCACTTGTATTCCTCCGCTGTTTCCCCTTATTTCTGCAGACGTTTTTCCAGTCCCAGGTGCAAAAATGCAGTTTGTCCCCTCTTGTTCTGCAGTATCAGACTTCCCTGTTTCCAGGAATTCCAGTGCTGTGCCAGAAGAGGGGGCAAGCTGCATTTTTTGCTCCTGGGACTGCAAAAGCACCTGCGGAAACAAGGGAAAGTGGCGGAGGAATGCAAGTGCAGGCGCGGGAAAAGCCATCCCTGCGAAAAATGTCTCAAATTCAGCCATCTCAATTTGTAATCTCCCCTTGAAGCTTCTCTGTTTTTGAGGCCTGACACTTTTAGGTCAGCACTGGAATGACCTGGAAGATTAAAATGTTCTCCCCCTGTTTTCTGAACGTGATGCAACATCGCCTAGCCTCTCTGATTTCTTGTGAAGAATAGCATCTTTAGGCTGAAAGTGGTGCCTGACTCTCATAATCTCTCTCCATGTGTGTGTTAAGTGCCATCTAGTTGCCTCCGATTTATGACAACTAGATGAATTAATGACCTCCAAAATGTCCTATCATTAACAGTGTTGATCAGGTCTTGTGGACTGGGGACTGTGGTTTCCTTGATTGATTCTATCCATCTCATAGAATCATAGAGTTGAAAGGGGCCTCCCAGGGTTATCAACCCCATGCACAGTGCAGGAAATACAGAAATACCCCCCCCACACACACACACCCCTAGTGACCTCTGTTCCATGCCCAGAAGATAACAAAAAACCTCCAGGATCCCTGACCGAACTGGCCCAGAGAAAAATTGCTTCCTGACCCCAAAGTGGCGATCAGCATTTCCCTGGGTGTGTAAGAAAGGGCCACGAGAACGAAGCAATCTCATGTTGGGTCTTCCTCTTTTCCTGCTGCCTTCAACTTTTTCTACTGTTATTGTCTTTCCCAGGGACTCTTGTCTTCTCGTGTGTCCAAAGTACGATAGCCTCAGTTTAGTCATTTTAGCTTCTAGGGAGAGTTCAGGCTTGATTTGATCTAGACTCACGATCTACTTTCAGCCAAATCAGCACTGTTCTCCTGGAAGAGGCTTGGGGCTGGCACTGCTTTGACGAAAGTAATGCAAAAGAGAAGTGCATTCAGCATGGAAGTCACCCCCTTTTTTCGGGGGGGGGGGATGAGAGGGACAGCATTGCCAGTGACACACGGGTGTCATTTCCAGTCACACCAGAAGTGATGTCAGCACATCAAGATGCCGCCCCTTCCCCCCCTCTTCCCCCCATTTTTCTCCCAACTACCCCAGCTGAGCAGCAGTCGGAAGAACCCACTGGTGGGCAGTGTCCCCTCTAAGCTGAGTTAGTGTGAGCTAGCTCACCATTTTTTAGTCTCTGGCGCAAACATTTTTGTCTTAGCTCAGGAAGGATGGCTCCAGTTACGCAGCAGCCAAATTGCTCACTCACAACTCTTGCCAGTAGCTCACAAAGTAGAATTTTTGCTCACAAGACTCCACAGCTTAGAGGGAGCATTGCCGGGGGGGGGGAGACCTCCTGCCCCAGCAAGTAAATGTTAACCCTAGACCTAGGCTATGAAGGGCGTCATAGGAAATGTTGAGTGCCTTGCATTTAACCTGCAAAAGAAATCAGCAACCAATGAATTGACTGTAAGAACAGAGTAACAGGATCATTCCACCTTGTTCCTGATGACAATTCAGCAACAGCACTTTGTATCAGATGAAGTTTCCAAATTATTTTCAAAAGCAGTCCCATTTAACATGTGTTACAGTAATCTAGTCTCAATGTTTTTGTGGCACAGAACCACGCGACCGGATCGGCTAGGTCAAAGTAGGGACTCGGAAGCCAACCTCCATGCCAGCTGAAGATGGCATTTTTGCATCTGAAAAGAAGCAGAAGAGGAGGAGGCGATTGGATTTATACCCCACCCTTCACTATCTAGCAGCTTACAAACTCCTCTCCCTTCCCCTCCCCACAACAGACACCCTCTGAGGGAGATGGGGCTGAGAGAGCTCTTTCGAGAACGGCTTGTGAGAGAACAGCTGTGAAACAACTTTTAACTGACCCAAGGTCACACCAGCAGCTGCATGTGAAGGAGTCGGGAATCAAACCCAGTTCTCCCAGTTTAGAGTCTGCATTCCTAACCACTACACTAGATTGGCTTCTCTGGCATCAGCAATGGATCGACTAAAACCCTAGACTCCTAACTGAGTCAAGAAGGGGTCAGCTGTACCCCGTCAACCTTTGGGGACCGCAATACCCTCTGAGGCCTTAGCCTTACAGAGACCTGCTCTCCTTGGTTTTATTTTTCATCCTGTTCAGTTTCCCAAGCAGCATTTGGGAAATTCTAGTTTGGCAGGGTAATTTTGATTCCGGTGGCAAAATGTTTTTGTTGCAAATAATAATTACTGTCATGTTTTCCAGGCTCTTAATATGCACCCCGTTCATCACCATGGACTCTGCGAAGCATCATCACGGGGCTGTTCTGCTTCAGTATTGTCGTGTGCGTGGAATTTGATAGGGGGAAATCTGGCACCTGGCACAAGACTCCCGTTGTGTACCCCATCCTACACTCTTGGACTACCCGTCACTTACACCTTCTCTCCCGCCACCGCCGTGCTCCGTGCAAATAAAATAAACCACAGTAGTGCCAATTTGATAACAACAGCCTATACTTTACACATCCACAGTAAGGATTACTAAGATAAACATGCAAATGCTTTTTTAAAAAGCAGTTTTTCTTCCAGGAGCGTTACAAACCCTATAAGAAGTATACTGAGGAAACAATTGGTCTAAAGTTAACCCAATGCTGCAAGGGACATCGCAGTCAATTGTGGATTAAACAAACTCATGGTCTATCAATGGCTACTAGCCCAGATGGCAGCTAAATCAGACCTCCGTGTTCAGAGGCAGTATATCTCTGAATGCCAGTTGCTGGAGGATACCAATGGGAGGAGGGCTTTGTACTCCTGCCATGGGCCTTCCAGGAAATCTGGTCGGTCACTGGGACAAGGTGAATGCTGGACCATTGGTCTGAGCCAGCGGGGTGATTCTTACCTTCAACCTCATCCACCTCACAGGTCTGTTAACTACACTAGTTGAAGCCCAAATAGAATGCATTCCACAGGTTAGGAAAGGCACTGCCAAGTCTAAAAAGTCAAGGACGAGAACCTTGTTCCCTGAAGTCATCAAAACAGCCTGCTCCAGTCGCACAATGTTAGATCTGGGTCGACCACTAGGATGGTATAATGAAGGTCGTCCGCCATCTTAAATTTAATTTTAAATTGTTAATCTCTTAATAACTTATTAGGATCACCATCTGTTAGCACCCCTTAATGTTGAAATTGTTTATATAGTTTTAGGATTATTTAAATTACTTATTGTTGTTTTATTCTTTCTGTAAGCCGCCGTGAGACAGCCTTGGCTGGGAGGGCAGAGTATAAATACAACAATAAATAAAAATAAATAAATAAGGAAGCTATAAAAAGTAAAGAAGCTTTTTTTAAAAAAGTGGAAGGTTTTCCCCAATGAATTGAACAGGAGGGACCACAGGCCCTGGCAAAAGAAATGTAAGTCAATAATTAGGAATGCAAAAAGAGATTTTGAGGAGTGGGTTGCAAAAAGCATCAAGGGAAACAAGAAACATTTTTAAAGACATATCCAGAGCAGGGAACCAGCCAGAGAAGCAGTGGGGCCTTTGGATGACAAAGGAATAAAGGGATTGCTAAAGGAAGATGGGGAGATGGCAGAGAAGCTCAATGACCTTTTTGCTTCTGTGTTCACTGTGGAAAGTGTGGGGAGCGTACTCATGCCACAGCCCCATTTTCAAGAAGGGAGCCTGAAGAACTGAACCAAATCGAGGTGACAAGAGATGAAGTTCTAGATCTACTAGGGAAATTGAAAATCAAGAGCTCTCCAGGTCATGATGGTATACACTCGAGAGTTCTTAAGGAGCTCAGATGTGAGATAGTTGATCTACTAACACATACATGTAACCTATCACTAAATTCAGTCACTGTACTATTAGACTAGAGAGTATCAAATGTTACACCAATTTTTTAAAAAGGATCTAGAGGGGAACCAGGAAATTATAGGCTATTCATCCTAACATTTGTCCCAGGCAAATTAGTAGAAACTGTAATCCAAGATAGAATTGTTAGGCACATATAGGGACGAAGCCTGCCGAGGGAAAATCAGCATGGCTTCTGCAAAGGAAAGTCCTGCCTCACCAACCTTTTGGAGTTCTTTGAGAAAGTGAAGAAGCATGTAGACAATGGTGACTTGGTAGACATTATAGACCTGGACTTTCAAAAAGCTTTTGACAAGGTACCTCACCAAAGACTCCTGAATTAACTTTGTGGTCATGTGATAAGAGGACAGGTTCTCTTATGGATTAAAAACTGGTTAAATGACAGAAAGCAAATAAAGTCCAGTGCTGGTATATCTAAGGTGATGAACATTGGGACAAAAGGCCCAACTTCACATATAGGCTAATGGGGTCTGAACTTGTTGGGGCTGAGAAGGAAGAAGATCTCAAGGCCATAGTAGATAGCTCAATGAAAGTGTCAACCCAGTGTTCTGCACTGGTGAAAAAGGCAAACTCTATGTTAGGGATTATTAGAAAAGGGACTGAGGATAAGATGGCCGACACTGCAATGCCCCTGTATAGATCTATATTGTGGCCTCATTTGGAATACTGTGTACAGTTCTGGTCAGTGTGTCTCTAAAAGGACACTGCAGTGCTGGAAAAAGTACAGAGGAGGGTGACCGAGTTGATTAGGGGGTTTGCTTTTCCTTGGCTGTCATACAGCAGCACTGGTTCGTGGGTGAAGAGAGGTAAATTCACTTAGGGTAGCGCTGCCATAGCTACTCGGTAGAAACTTCATTAGTACATGGTGGTGGAAAGTGCCAGCAAGTCACAGCCAACTTATGGTGACTCTCTAGGGTTTTCAAGGCAAGAGGTGAAAGGCAAGAGGTTTGCCATTGCTTGCCTCTGCGTAGTGACTCTGGACTAACCAGGGATGACCCTGCTTAGCTTCCAAGATCTGATGAGATCAGGCTTGCCTGGGCCATCCAGATCAGGACAATGTTACAATTGTTGTTGTTGTTCAGTCGCACAGTCGAGTCCGACTCTTTGCGACCCCATGGACCAGCTCCCGCCAGGCCCTCCGGTCTTCCGCCGTCCTCTGAAGTTTGCTCAATTTCATGTTCGTTGCATCTATGACACTGTCTAACCATCTCATCCTTTGCCGTCTCCGTCTTCTTTGACCTTCAGTCTTTCCCAGCATCAGGGTCCTCTCCAGTGAGTGCTCCCTTCTCATTTGGTGGCCAAAGTATTTGAGCTTCAGTTTCATTATCTGGCAATACCGCTTGTAAAAAACAACCACTTCTTATCTGAAGAAGCAAGCAGTGACTCACAAAAGCTCATACCCTGCCACAAATCTTGTTAGTCTTTAAGGTGCTACTGGACTCTTGCTCTTTTCTCCAATCACTTCTCTGTACTTGCAGGTCGGCAACGGTGGGTTTGAAAAATGGGGACCAATTTTAAAAGAGCCCGTAGAACCTGTAGTGAACTACCAAGACAAATGTAGTGCAACAATGATATACAGTAACTCTCAAGGGGCTCAATAATCCTCTTGTGTTTGGGGGCCTGGCTGGCACGGTAAGAACAGTCAAGGCAAGGAACATCGGGTGAGCTGCTGAGCTTGGCTGGAGGGCTGTGTCGCAAGTGATTCTGGCCAGGTTTAAAAGCTTAAAAGTTGTTGGAGTATTTACAAGTTCAATTCCTTCTGTCATGAAAGAGTTAACCTATTTGTTTCTGTATGCTAATTGGTAGTTAGGTAAGACCAATGGGTGTCGAGTAGAAGTTCCATGGCACTAGAAAGGGAAGACTCTTGCATAATGAACTGACCTGTAACCTGGTCATTGGTCAGTTTGAAATTAGAATGTGTTACCCACTTTTTGTCACGTAGGCATTTCGGGTTTCCTTCTCCCTTCCTTTGTTCTGGGTTCAGTGTGTGACGACAGCATCCATCTTGGCGCTAACAAGAACTAGCAAGGTGTAGCTAGATAGAGACTGTTTTCTTGTTTTTATCCCATCTTGCTGTTGTTGCATTGCACAGTCGAGACCGACTCTTCGCGACCCCATGGACCACATCACGCCAGGCCCTCCCGTCTTCCGATGTGCTCCGGAGTTTGCTTAATTTCATGTTCGTTGCCTCAATAACACTGTCCAGCCATCTCATCCGTTGCCATCTTCTTCTTCTTTGACCTTCAATCTTTCCCAGCATCAGGGTCTTCTCCAGTGAGTGCTCCTTCCTCATTTGGTGGCCAAGGTAATTGAGATTCAGCTTCACTATCTGGCCTTCCAGATAGTAGAAGAAGAAGAAGAAGAGATTGGATTTATACCCCGCCCTTCACTACCCGACGGTGTCTCAGAGCGGCTTACAAACTCCCTTCCCCTCCCCACAACAGGCACCCTGTGAGGTAGGTGGGGCTGAGAGAACTCTGACACAAACTGCTCTTTTTCAAGGACAGCTGTGCCAGAGCTTGTGACTGACCCAAGGTCACATCAGCAGGTGCAAGTGGAGGAGTGGGGAATCAAACCCGGTTCTCCCAGATAAGAGTCCGCACACTTAACCACTAAACCAAGCTGGCTCTAGTAAATCTTTCTTTTAGATATTCACACGTGTGTGCTGCATTATTATTTTTATGTGCTAACACAAGTGGACAACGGAGAAAGTTAACACTTCTTCTGAAGTGGTGCTAACCAATGTTCCCTGTAAGCTGTGGAGTCTTGTGAGCAAAAATGCTGCTTTGTGAACTACTGGCATTAAAGTTGTGAGTGAGCGATTTGGCTGCTGCATAAACTAGTTTGCTCTGGAGCTGTCCTTCCTAAGCTAAGACAAAACCCTGTGAGCCGGAGGCTAAAAAACTGTGAGCTAGCTCACACTAACTCAGCTTAGAGGGAACACTGGTGCTAACTTCTTTTCAGCAGAACCAATCAGAGCTACGGCCTGTAACGTGATGCTGCGTGCATCAGCTGTCGGGTGGCCTGTTCTAGGATATATCTCTGAATAAACAGCTGGTAGCAGACATGGCCAAAATTGTAAAGACAAATGACTCTGGCTGGGGAAAAGTGGAGAATGTTGTGCTGGTGTCACAACAGATGTCCGAGTGACTCAGCTTCCATGCTAATGTAATCTAGATATTTTTTTCTATTTGGTGGAAAAGAGGGGGTGATTCGCGTTTGTGTGTGGGGGGCACAAGATGGCAGGACGAATTGTACTTTGTGCCATTCCCAAAAAAGAACAGAGAGCCAGATACATGGCAGAGAACCAGGTCTGAGCTGAAACGGATTGAAACTGTTCGTGAGCTCCGCACAGAAATGTTGACTGGGGGGGGGGGGGTGGGCTGGGAAGAGCAAGGGCAAATAATCCCGTCTGCTAAACCAGCGATGCTGAAATATCTAGGTATCTCTTGGGAGGGGTGGAAAATGGTGCAGAAATAAAACGACAGACAGAAAATTGCAGCTGCCCATCCGTGCGGCTGGAAGATAACAAATGGTTTTCGGGCATGTTAAGAACTCTTTAGGGCAAACTGTCAATCATGGGGGTAACTGGGATCTCTGATGGCAGGAGTGGAACAGGAAGAAGACAGAGGCCAAACAGTCATTGTCAAATCCTGGGCTAGGGGGAGAGCACTCAAATGGACCGCACCAAAGCAGGGACCTGATAGGGCAAGCTGAGTGGGCGCAGCTGATGAAAAGGCTAAAAAGAAAAGGAGAAGGAGAAGGAGAAGGAGAAGGAGAAGAAGGAGAAGGAGAAGAAGGAGAAGGAGAAGGAGAAGAAGAAGAAGAATGAGGAGGAGGAGGAGGAGGAGGAGGAGGAGGAGATTGGATTTATACCCCGCCATCACTACCCAAAGGAGTCTCAGAGCGGCTTACAAACTCCTTTCCCATCCCCTCCCCACAACAGACACCCTGTGAGGCTGAGAGAGCTCTTTCCAGGACTGCTCTTGAAAGCAGCTCTGACAAAACTGACCCAAAGTCACACCAGCAGCTGCATGTGGAGGAGTAGGGAATCAAAGCCGGTTGTCCCAGATTAGAGTCCGCGCTCTTAACCACAACACCAAACTGGCTCAAAAGAAGAAAACTGGGCATGGGACTCTGTTGGAGGTTTAGGCACCATCTCTGGGATTTACAGATTGCTGGAACCTGATCTTGGGAGAAACGTTGGGACAGAGAACTGAAATGCCACAAAGTCTCAGACATAGAGAAACGGGCTATGCATGGCCATTGTAATGCTGGATTCCCCCCCAAAAAAAGATTTTTAAAAACTCTGGACATTTTGCAAGATGGAAAAGAGCTGCTGGTCTTCATGGAAGCTGTTTCTTCTAATCACGGATGTCTGGGAGTGGACTGTAGTGACTCCATAGGATAAGAATTTCACTCTTCACAGGCTCAGAAACAGTCACTTCTTTACTGACGCTTTCCCATTCTTTTTAGGGGAGAGCTGCAGCTCTGTGGAAGAGCCTCCGCTTGGCATGCAGAAGATCCCAGGTTCAATCCCCAACGTCTCCACTTAAAAGGACCAGGCAGTAGGTGGATGTAAAGACCTCTGCAGAGGTGATTTCCCACTGCCTTCCTCTGCGGAGTCTTCCTTGGTGGTCTCCCATCCAAGTACCAACCCTGCTTAGCTTCCAAGATCTGGCGATACTGGGCTATACCATGCCACCTTCTCTCCCATTTAGCAACCTACCCTACAATGTTAAGAAACAGAAACTCAATCAAGACCTATCAGTCAATGGTTGACAATAAGGGATTCAGCAAGGAGGTAATGGAAATCCCAGTTGAAGAGTAGCTTTGCAACATGTGGGTCCCTCTAGATCTGTGTCTTCAGAGGGAAGCAGAGGTTTCCCCTGTGGCGGAGTTTCCCCCCGTTAGCCATCTTCAGCTAGCTTGTTAGTTGCGGCACTTCATTGAGAGGTACAATCAGACCACAGTTGCCCATGGAGTACACTACATGTTACTGCTTCCAAAGACTGCTTTGATGCTTCAGCTTGCACAAAACATAACAGCAATATTGCTCACTAGTGCAGATTTCCAGGAACACATATCGCCAGTTTTGGCTACCAATTATCTTCTGGACACAGTTCAAAGTTCTGTTTTTCACCTTTAAAGCCCTAAATGACTTGGGGCTACAGTACATGGAAGACCATATCCTTCCATATTGTCCAGTCCACCATTTAAAATCTGGATTTGCCTTATGGAATGCCCTTCCCCTTGAGGCTCGCCTGGCACCTACATTTCTTTCTTTTAGACTCCAGGCCAAAATACTTCTATTCACCCAGGCTTTTAATTAAGGACTTAACGTGATTAATACTTGGAATTCACTGCCACAGGAAGTGGTGGTGGCTACAAGCATGGACGGCTTCAAAGGGGAATTAGATAAGCATATGGAGCAGAGGTCCATCAGTGGCTATTAGCCACAAGGTATAGATAGGGACTCTGGGGCAAGTGATGCTCTGTCTTCTTGGTGCTTGGGGGGGGGGGTCAACAGTGGGAGGGCTTCTAATGTCCTGGCCCCACTGGTGGACCTCCTGATGGCACTGGTATTTCTGGCCACTGTGTGATACAGAGTGTTGGACTGGATGGGCCTTTGGCCTGATCCAACATTGGCATCTCTTATGTTCTTATGTTCTCTATTTTAGCCTGGAAATTGGTGTTTTAAGCTGTCTGTAGTCTGTTTTTATGCTCTACATTTTTATGCTGGGTTGTGGGGGGTTTTCAGTGCTTGATTTTAATTAATAGTTTTTTTAACGTTTTATTTTATTATTTTTATTTTCTATGCCACCTCAGGAAGGTTCCTGGAGAGGTGGAGAAAGGGAGGGAGGGAGGGAAGCAAGCAAGCAAGCACTGGTCATCATCTATAAAGACCTTATGAAGGAACAAACTTGCCAGCTCCATACCCTTGGAGTACCATGAGGCTAGAAAACCTCACAGCGTCCCCATGCCTCTCCTTTCCCTCATGATGCCTCTCCTTTCCCTCATTCCTGGAGGGTTCCAAAAACCAAACTGGGTAGTAATCGCCAACACCAGGAAATCAGAAGCAAAAATAAAAAAGAATACACATGATCTGCTTGAGCATCATGCTGAGCGAGGATACAAAGAAAATGTGAAAACACACATTCCTCCCACCCTATACTCAGTACCTACCCTAAACAATGTTTGGTTAGGAAAAGCTGGTGTTTCTTGAAGTTCTAGTAGATAAAAGTCTATCATTACCTTAGTGTTAGAGCTGGAACTTCTCCCCATTGGCCCTCACTATGTGGACAAGATGAAGTCCCAGGTAAAAACACAGTCTTTCATGGCTTGTGCCTCCCTAGTCAGAAGCCGTAAGATAAGACAGCTTCTTTACCGTGTCCTGAGAATTTATACTTTCCCCTTGGAAGTCCCTCATCCCAGTCTTTCTAATCATTCTGCCTCAAGAAGAAACCATTTGGCTGTCCATGTTTCTGTCCCCTGAGGTGTGCAAGGTGTGACATGGCAAAGCCTTTCTTTCTTGGCTCTCTATTTGCATAACTAAGACATTGAGTCCTCTGTGTTTGCAGTATGGATGCATCATTTCCAGTTCTTGCCCCCTCTGCAAGCTGTACATTTGTAGAGGGGCTCCCGTCACATGGATATACCGTAAATCCACTCATTAGATTATTGGGATGAATTCCAGGGTGGAGGCATTTCCCCACAGACTTAAACAGTTTGAGGCCAGGAAAAACTCAGGGGAATCCAATCAAGCTGAGGAGCGGTAGATTTAGGACAGGCAGCGGAAAGTACTTTCTCATACAACATAATAAATTTGTGGAACTCACTGCCACATGATGTAGTGACAGCCACTAGTTTAAATGTTTTAAAAAGTTTGAGTCCAGTGGCACCCTTAAGACCAACAAAGTTTAATTCTGGGTGGAAGCTTTCGTTTGCATGCATACTTCTTTAGATACCATCTGAAGAAGCGTGCATGCACATGAACGCTTATAGCCAGAATTAAACTTTGTTGGTCTTAAAGGTGCCACTGGACTCAAACTTTGTTCCATGTGTAGTCCCAATTCACATATAAAGCCTCTTTTGGCTTTTCTTTGTCAGCAGCTGCATAGTTTTAGACACAATTGTGTGAGAAACAGAAAGGCAATTTGAAATACACTTGCATTGGGTTTCTGACTAAAGCAATGGCCACGCAAGCCAGGTTGGTGAACACTAGTTATATGATTTTGGCCAAAGAGTCATGACTTATCCAACCCAAAGTGTTCTCTGCAGAATTTTGGTGTTGCTTTTTAAACTTTTTTTTTTTAATAAATGCATTCAATATTTAATTGCAAACAGAAACAGGAAGATGTACAAGAATCGTGAGATATCATCAGAAGACCAAGCTCACTCCAGTTTATCAAACAGGTAGATTTATCACCCTGTTTCAGGCACCAATAAAATGCAAATTCTTATCCTGCCAGAGATCAGAAGAGGAGAATTTTGTTTGGATGTGTTTTTTTCATCTCTTCCAGCAGTGTTTTTATTTAAATGCTGATAGCAGCTGTATAATAAAGCATTCCTTGTTTTCAGTCACACTTGTTTTGTTTTTTAAAAAAATGCCTCTTACATTTTCTTAATGTACTGCCATTGCCAACGGTAAATAGTAGCCATAGCAATGGAAAGGAAAGCAGTAAACAGTGTTTTATAAAGCAAAGCCACTGGCTTACTTTTGGCAGATGAGTTGCAAACAGACAGCCTGAGAGAGTGTGTGTGTGTGTTTTAACTGAATTTAAAAGATGTTGTCACTTTCTTGGAGGCTCAGTCAAGCTTAAATACACTAAATATACCGAAATCTGCCCCGGCTCTTCTTTTAAGGGTGTGTGGGGTCAGATTTATAGGATATTTTTCCTTGATGCATCTTCAATCAGCAACACATTTCAGCATGTTGCAATTTCGATATCTTATGCCACCAAAGGAGTGACTTCAGATAAGTGGGATAACTTGTCTGTTTTTGTACAGCATTTCCTCTGGGGCAACAACGTGGTTGAAGCATACAGAAGACAAGGACATGACTGAGTTCTCACCCTGACCCGTATGGCCCTGGCTAGCCCAATCTCATCAGATCACAAAAGCTAAGCAGGGTGGGTCTTGGGTAGTACTTGGATAGGACGCAGGGCTCTTTTTGTAGCAGGAGCTCTTTTGCATATTAGGCGACATACCCCTAATGTAGCCAATCCTCCAAGAGCTTGCAGAGCTCTTCTTACAGGGGCTACACCCCTAAATGTAGCCAATGCTCCAAGAGCTTGCAGAGCTCTTCTTACAGGGTCTACTGTAAGCTCTTGGAGGATTGGCTACATTTGGGTGTGTCGCCTAATATGCAAAGGAGTTCCTGTTACAAAAAGAGCCCTGGTAGGAGACCCCCAAAGGAGTCCAGGGTTGCTAGGCAGAGGCAGGCAACGTCAAACCGCCTCTGGCTTTGAAAACCTTGCAAGATTGTCTTAAATCGGCTGCAACACGATGGCACTTTACACAGATACATCCACAATCTCAGCGTAAAGCAAAACTAATTTGTGTTAGAACCAAAAGGAAACTTGTGACCAGTGTTCCCTCTAAGCTGAGTGAGTGTGAGCTAGCTCAGTTTTTTAGCTTCTGGCTCACACATTTTTGTCTTTGCTCATAAAAGGCGGCTCCAGAGCAAGCTAGCTTATGCAGTAGCCAAATCGCCCGCTTACAACTTTGATGCCAGGAGCTCACAAAGTAGAATTTTTGCTCACAAGACTCCACACCTTAGAGGGAACATTGCTTGTGACACCTTAAAAACTGGTATATTTTTAGCGTGGCATAAACTTTTGTGCACAGGGTTTCCAGCTCTGGGTTGTGGAATACCTGGAGGGCGGGGGTTTGGGGAGGGGAGGGACCACAGCAGGGTACGACGCCATCCAGTCCATCCTCCAATGCAGCCATTTTCTCCAGGGGAACTGATCTGGGTTGTCTGACGGTCAACTGTAATAGCGGGATATCTCCAGGCCCCACCTGGAGGTTGGCAACTTTATTTGTGGATGAGGGCCCCACTGTGTCCAATACAAGACTGGATCTTCGGCTGACACACAAACACACGCACAGAGCCATACGACCAAGACGTTCAGGCTGTGAAAGGGCTTACGTAAAATCCTGTACCTAACAATATCACATGCCCCACCCTGCACTTCCTGCATTTCATAACTGGGCAGCTTACAACTCCTATTTCTTAATAATCACATCGTTTGCTTCTGCCGTGACGAACTGAAACAAGCCACCCCTCTGAAATTTGTGTCAAGTTGTCCCGAGAAGGCACTTTTGGCGAAGAACATAAGAACTGCCTCACCGGATAAGATCAGTGCAGCCTGCTGTATCAGAAGGCCTAACAAAGACTTGCCACAGGCCACTAATGTGTCTGACGTCTGTCCCTGCTGTGTCATTTTAAAATGGCAAAATATTCAGGCGTACAAACTGGCATGTTTTGTGTCCTCTGGATCTTCTCGTCGTGCTACGGGAATGTTTCCCATTTCACAGAAGCAACTGTTTAGAGCCACATAGTTAAGAGAAGAAATGTCCTGACCGGAATAGCCCAGGCTAGCCTGATCTTGTCAGCTCTTGTCATGGCTTCAATCCAGTTGAACATTTCAGCGGATGGAAGGATTTCTGCCCAGAGAGAGCAACTTTTTGGCCTTCCCCCCTCCTGCTGCAGCATGGTGTAGTGGTTAAGCCAGCGCAGCATAGTGGTTAAGAGCTGAAGACTCTAATCTGGAGAAATGGGTTTGATTCCCCACTCCTCCTCCACCTGAAGCCTGCCGGTTGACCTTGGGCCATTCACAGTTCTCTCAGAACTCTTTCAGCCCCACCTGCCTCACAGGGTGCCTTTTGTGGGGAGAGGAAGGGAAAGGCGAGTGTGAGCTGCTTTGAGACTCCTTAGGGCAGACAAAAGAGGGGTATAAAAACCAGCTCTTCCTCTTCTGCAGCCCCAAATGCCCTCCTGAATGTTGCTCTTGAGGGTTCAGACTAACAAAAACACATTTTGGGAGAGTAGTCAAGGCTGCAGCAGGAGGGGAGAGATGAGAGGGAAAGTCGCCCACTACATCTGCGTAAAAGTTCAGCTGTATCCAAGCTTACGTAGGCTACCTTGTGCATGTAATAGATGTGTGACCCCCCCAGCCCACAGATTTCTAAGTGTCTCAGCTTCCATTCCATATTTCCGCCCTGGCTACAAAGCTGCACAGCTACTGTGAAACAGAAAAAGCTCTTATCACTCCCGGGCAGGGTTATACAGAGAACTGTCTCCTCTTTCAGATTTTTTTTCCCACCAGCCCTGAACGATTCAGACTAGATTGTGGGGATGTGTAAAACCCGCTTTTATTTTCCGGGTTATTACTGCCTTCCCATACCCTGGCATCACTGGTTCAGTACACTTATTTGCAAAGCAAACGTGTGATTTTTGTAAAGCAGGTCACAATCGTCGTTTCCATTGCACAAGTGCGATGATCTGCAGTTGTGCATCACGCTCCTCACTCAAAAGCACAAACACTGCTCTGAATATACTTAACAGCACATCATGTTCTCTGTTCCAGTATACGGCAGTATAAATTAATCAGGCCTGAATCAGTGGACCACCACAAGGACAAGTAGCTTCACTGTGCAACATCTTGGACTTATTTATTTATTGGATTGGATTTATACCCTGCCCTTCACTCGGAGTCTTAGAGTGGCTTACAATCTCTCTTTCCTCTCCCCACAACAGAAACCATGCGAGGTAGGCGGGGCTGAGAGAGCTCTTTCGAGAACTGCTCCTGAGAGAATAGCTCTGCAAGAGCTGTCACTGACCCAAGGTCACCCAGCAGCTGCACGTGGAGGAGTGGGGGAATCAAACCTGGTTCTCCCAGATTAGAGTCCGTCACGCTTAAACACTACACCAAACTGGCTTTCCACACCAAATTGGCTCTCCCTTCTTCCAGGGCAGTATACATCATTCCCCCTTTCTTCATTTAATCTTCAAAACAACCCTGTGAAGTAGATTAGGGTGAGAGTATGACTGGCCCTGGTCACCCAGCAACCATCCATGGCAGAACTTTGGTTTGAATCTGGGTCTCCCACCCAAGTAAGTACTGCATTTTTCCTTGGATCGGATGATAATATTCACAAACGTGACGACTGATCAGGACACGTATCTGCATTTGCAATTATGACAGCCAGTGTGGTGTAGTGCTTAAGAGTCTCAGACTAGTATCTGGGAGACCCAAGTTCGAATCCCCACTTGTGTCATGGAAGCTCACTGGTCACATGCTCCCAGCCTAACCTACCTCACAGGGCTGTTGTGACGGTAAAATGGAGAAGAGAACAATGTAAACCCCCTTGGGTCCCCATAAGGGAGAAAAGCAGTGTATAAATAAATGAAATAAATAAATATGTGGGATTCACACGGAGAATGCAGCATGACGAATATTCGAGAACCCGAACTGGGTTGCCAGTGTCATCAAACTGACACAGAGGTGGCTGTTGTTTGTCCTGCCAGTGAATCAGAAGGTGTTCTTTCTTTTCTACAAGAGAATTTTGAAGGTAGCAGTTGGGAGCAAATGTTTTCAGTCACAAGCCCATCAGGAGACCACAAGATGATCTGATCTGGAGAGACAAACAGGCGGCCGCTCTTTTGATCTTTCTGACAAAAACAGGAAGAGGAGCTCGAGCACATGATAACAGCGACCGGGCATCTGAGCTGGAATAAACAAGGGAAACGAGACCTCGTCCAGAATATCCCCCTTACCTTCTAATCACATGAATGGCTGTCGTCTCCCGAAAAACCTACGCCGGCCTACCGACGACGTTCGCTTTGGTAAAGAAGTGTTGAACAAGATGCTCCAAACACAAAACGTATCTGGTAAAGAAAAAAAATTGGAGTGAATGCGGGATGGCGCAAGTGTGAATGACAGAATGGGAAGACACTGCTGGGAAGGATGAATATTATGAGCTTGACAGCGGAGGGGAGAGAGAGAAGGAAGTGATATTTTGGAAGAGTATTCCATTTCCAGTGCCAAATAGAAAACTGACCCACCATTCTTGTGCATGAAGAAGCCATTAAGATTATCTGATGGAATTCCCACAACTTGTTGAAGCCACCCAAAGGCTGTTGGTTCAACTGGCACTCGAGCCTCATTACAGTCATCCTATCATCTCTACAAACCTTCATCCCGCAAAGCTATTTGGAATTGTTGGACAAGAGCATATTATACCAACTGGGCCTCTGTTTCTTTTCAGAGTCATTTTCAGCTTTTGCCTATAAAGCCCTACAAGGTCTGGACCCACCATGCATAATTGATTCTCTATCCCTATGTTGAACTTCAGCCATGTCTTGACCTGGATAGTCCAGGGCTAACCTGACCTCATCAGATCTTGGAAGCTAAGCCGGGTCAGCCCGAATTAGAACTTGGATGGGAGACCTACCAAGGAAGTCTAGGGTCATAATGCAGAGGCAGGCAATGGGAAACTTTCTTGCGTTGAAAATCCTACTGTCTACTGTGACTTGACAGCAAAAACAACAAATATATTTATTAATTTAAAACATTTATTACCTGCTTTCCTTCCTTACAAAACATAGGTAAAACACATAGAATAAAATACATTTATAAAAACATAAAGCCAAAATTTTAAATCACTACTCAAGACCTCTAGTCAACCAGGGCTCTTTTTGTAGAAAAAGCCCAGCAGGAACTCATTGGCATAATAGGCCACACCCAACAGCAGGAACTCATTAGCATATTGGGCCACACCCCTGAAAGCACAGCTCATTACCACATTAGGCCGCACCCCCATGTTACCAGAAGTGTGGTTATCCAGCCACACCCACCTTTTGCTTCTTATTCTGTTTACCTTGTTTGTTGTCCAAACCCAGGGCTTTTTTTGTAGCAGGAACTCCTTTGCAGGTTAGGCCACACACCCCTAATGTAGCCAATCCTAATGAGTTTCTGCTGTTGGGTGTGGTCTATTATGCTAATGAGTTCCTGATGGGCGTGGCCAACTTGGGAGCCAGCCGGAACTCCGTTCCTGTGCGTTCCTGCCCAAAAATACCCCTGACTTAATCAAATGCAGTCCTAAATCGAGCCATCTTCAACTGCCTCTTAAAGATCAGAAGTGTAGGAGGCCAAGCACACCTTCCTGGGGAGGTTGTTCCATGATTGTGGGGCTGCCACTGAAAAGGCCCTATCTTGTGTACCCACCAAACAAGCTTCTTTGATTGTTGGAACTTATGTTGAACATATGAAGCTGCTATATACTGAGACAATTACTGGGCCATCAAAGCATGGTATTGGCTCAGACAGAGAAAGGTCTTTCCCATCACCTGCTTTCAGAAATATTTGATCTGGATTCCAGGTGACTGAATTGGGGACCTTTTGCATGCAAAGTGGGCATTATAACATTGAGCTGCGACCGCTCCCCATGCTTCCATCACCACCTTTAAGATCAACACAGAATACTGCAGCCTCAATTTGTCTCAGGGCTGTGCATAGAAGAAAGAGCAGGTTTAATCCTTCAACCTCGGTTTGGTTTCCCTATGAAGAACCAAGCTTCCTTCTATTTTGTTAGCATTTCAAAGGAGAAGAGACATGTCCTTTTAAAACATGGGGTTCTCTTTGTCCTTCAAAATGCTAACAACCAACTGGTGAGCCCTTATTTGATCAGCAAAACATAGCAGAAGTTGAAACCCCTTTTTTCTTTCCTACATAACCCTAAGGCAAATTGAGGAGGCATGACCTAACAAATTGCATTTTATGTTCAGAATGAGACCAACAATCTTTGCTTGGTCTGGCTGAGCCTGAAACATAAACTCTGACTGAGAATCTCACTGGGGGGTGCGTGGGGGAGGGACAAACTCATCTTTAGACCTGTTCGCACATTACATTGAACATTCATACATCCTGCAAGCACATGCATATATCTGTTTGTAAGAAAGAGCCAACATATGTGAAACAGGATACTTTAGGGTTGCCAGGTCTGGGTTGGAAAATACCTGGAGACTTTGGGGGTGGAGCCAGGAGAGGGCGGGGTTTGGGGAGGGGAGGGGCCTCAGCATGGTACAATGCCATAGAGTCCATCCTCCAAAGCAGCCATTTTCCCCAGGGGAGCTGATCTCTGTCAGCGGGAGATCAGTTGTAAAAGCGGGAGATCCCCAGGCCCCACCTGGAGGTTGGCAACCCTAGGATACTTAGATAAATGAGCAGTTTATTTATTTGTTTGTTTGCTTTATTAGGCTTCTATACCGCCCTACCCGTAAGCGGGCTCAGGGAGATGCACAACAAAATTCATAAAATTCCATATAAATACAATACACAGTCTAAAATCCCAATCCGTAAAACTGAACATCTGCATGGCACTGTAATATACATTCCTGGCCCCCTCAATCTACATCAGCATGGGGGAAAGTAGGTGAAAAACAGTCAAAAGCCGGCTAGATGTTAAACCGCTAAGAACCGTTTAAAAACCCATTGTTGTCCTCAACCATATGCTTGCAGGCCCTGTGGAATTGTAACAGATCCCACGGGGCCCTGATCTTAGTTGACAGATAGTTCCACCAAGTCGGAGACAGGGCCAAGAAGGCCCTGGCTCTGGCTGAGGACAGCCGGACACTCTTTGGGGCCAGGGACTTCCAGTAGGTGTCAATCTCCTGAGTGTAATAGTGTCTGGGGGACGTACCAGGAGAGGTGGTCCCATAGGTACATTGGTCCCTGACCATTTAGGGCCTTCAGCTGTACATGCATTGAACGTAACATGTGAATTACTCAATGCATGTATCAAGCATACACTGTACGTGGATGTGTGTTCACTGTAAATTGTAAATAGGACTAATATTGGGCATCTTCACATGATCATGATCCCATTATTCACCAGTGGATTCAGGTTTGCTACATGGGAATCAGTGTTCTAAAGAAACAGTGGTGGACAAAGTATTTGAATTTTACAGAGATTCTGTTGTGGGCAGAATGAGAAAGCCAAGAGGGAAATTTGGGAGAAAGAGAAACAGAAAGACAGACAGACTGAGTAGAAAGGAATGAAGAAAGGAAGCATTTAAAACCTTTTCCTAGTGAACGTAAGTACTGTCTACCCTCAAAGGCGGTAGCATTCCAGGATCCCTGGTAACGAAACATCTTCTGAGATCGCTTTTAAATTCATTTAGAATTTTTCTATGCCACTTCTTCAAGATGGCTTACAATTAAAGACCACAAAGATCCTTTCCTTCTTCTGTTCATAAAATGGGACACTCTTTTGCATTCTTTGTTCTGTTTCTCAAAGAGAGTCTCCAGAAAAAGAGGACATGATTATCAATTTTTAAAAACGTAATCTATTTATTATCAGTCAGAAAGCGGACAATTAATCAAACTGAAACTTTTTACTGGTGGACACTCCTACTTGTAACTGTTTCAGAGAGCCAACGTGGTGTAGTGGTTAAGAGTGCTGGACTAGTATCTGAGAGACCTCTCAGCCTCACCTACATCACAGGGTTGTTGTGAGGATAACATGGAGGAGAGGAGGAAGATGTAAGTCGCTTTGGGTCCCCATCCGGGAGAAAGGCGGGGTACAAATGCAAAAGCTCTTCCACCAGGCCTTCGATTAGGAGCCGCCACTGACGAATGAACCATCATAGATTGAGCAAAAGAACCATCGTAAATTGAACAGGCCATGGCCCCATATTACTACACTGGACATGGCCTTTTCTTATCGGACCATGTATAGATATCTGTATATCGCCGCCATCTGTATATATTAGCACCTTATGTAATTGTCTTTTAATTGTGAATTTTTACTGTATTTATTGGTTCTATTGCATTTTAACTGTGTAAGCCACCTTGAGCCAGTGCTGCACCAGCAAGGCGGGATACAAATTGAAATAAATAAATAATAATTAATACTGCTTTGGTCTTTCAAGCTGCATGACAGAGAGTTGGATCTAGAATTCAGGTGGAGGGGAAAGACACGTGCTGGGAGGATGTGGCAGGGGAGAGGCTGGCAGGGAAAGGGTTAACCCTCCCTCCTCCCACTCACCTCATCTCCCCTGAAAAACCGCCTCCGCCGCCACACTGAAGTGGCAGCCGGGCTTCCCACAGACAAGATGGCTGCCGAACGAACAGTTCTAACCTCAGGAGACTGAAAGTACCCACTTTTACACTTCTTCAGCACGCTCACAGAACATATCTATCTATATGTACACACAGCTCCCGTTATGTTTGACTCTCGGTATTTTAAGTACATATTTTTTAAAACCCTGAAAAGTTAACAGTTATAAAAGCCGGTAAACATCTGGGGCCGGCCTCAAAGGAATCTGTGCCAAAAATACGTTTTTATGCCAGCCACAGCTATTTCCTCAGACGTGGAAAAACGGAGGGAAGGTAAGGTGTTTTCATAGGAGTGAATGGCAGCAGTGTGCGAGTGGCATACCCTCTGGTAACTTGGATTCCGGCCCAACCGATTAAACAAACCTTCATGTTTAGGGGGCCTTTTCTGCCAGAATTTATAATGGTACATTAGCTACACACTGATTTCATTCAAGAAGAGAGTGATTAGGCAAAATTGTCCCTTGTCTTCCAGCATTTCTTCTCTGACCAGATCCCTCAGCCGTAGCAATTAAAGAGAGCAGGCGGGAGGCTCTGGGGTCATTCCGGTGCACCTCAATTACCTCCACAATTCTGAGGCAACATTAACGCAGCTCCTCACAGCACCCCATCCTCTTTCCAGAATTCAACTGAAAACTCTAAGCAATTTCCTCCCCCCTCCCCAAGTCTAATTATCAAATCAAAGACTGTGACATATAGTCTTATGAAATCTGCCACCCCATTCAATTTGCACACGTTGTTTGAAAAGGAGTTGAGACAAAACGACCAAGTGATACAGTGTTATATCGGCTAGGAAGAGATGAAATCTCTCTGCCCACTAGAATATTGTTCTTCGGAGCATTGGCCCAAATTATTAATGATGAGACGTTAACCAGGGCAACATATGGAATAATCTGTTGGGAGGAGACTAAAGGCAGGTTCACACATTACAAAGTCCTTGCGCCCTTCCCCATGTCAACTCTGATCCTGTCGATCCAATGTTCTCGAGGATTTCTACGTTCCTTAATTCCCAGAACTTAATCCCAAGGTGTTTGGGGACCCAGTTCAGATCAGAACCACAGTGCATGGGGAGTAGGGTTGCCAAGTTGTTTTTACTCACCGGCGGGGGAGCGTTCCTTCGGTCCGGGAGCTGCTGCAGTATGTGCCGCCAGAACGTCACAGGAAGTGACGCACAGCGTAGAGCACGTTGGGGGCGTGGCCCCAATCGTTGGAGGGAAAACCATAGAGTTTTCCCTCTAACGATTGGGGCCACGCCCCCAACGTGCTCTACATGGTTGCATCACTTCCTGTGATGCACCCACGCTGCGCTTCGGGGGGCGGGGTTCCCCTCGGGGCCCGATTCCACGGCGGCGGAAATCGGGCCTCCAAAAGCGGGGGTTTACCCGCCACCCGCCCCCACTTGGCAGCCCTAATGGGGAGACAGGGCTTAAACGCTTTCCTATGCATCGTTTCCCTAAACTGGAATGGCCCCAGGAGATCCATTGTGGAAACTCACATGTACTGATGGGCTACATCGGGGTCCCCAACCTTTTTGAGCCTGTGGGCACCTTTGGAATTCTGACATGGTGTGGTGGGTACAGCCTCCAAATGTTTGCCAGAAAAATGGCTGCTGCAGGAGGTGGAGCCAGCCACCAAATGGCTGCTGCAGCTCACCTTTAGTCGCACAGTGAAGATCTTTGTACTGTGGTGGCAGCTTCTGCCAAAGCAACGTTTTAAAATATCTGTATAGCCACTCAAATCTCCAGGAGTCAATCAAAAACTTTGCTGAGCAGGAGCCTCATCTGTCCCCATCAATGTTCTAAAAACACTTGGTGGGCACCTGGAAAAGTATCAGGGGCACGATGGAACCAACGGGCTCCATGTTGGGGATTCGTGGGCTATACAGTATCACTGTAAGTCTCCCCAATGGAGCAATTACCTCTGGGGCCATTTCAAGTTGAGAAAACACCCTGGGCAAGGAGACCCCCTTCTTTCTCCCACATCTGCACACAATTGAGTTATTAAGTTTTGAGCACAAAACTCCCAGAGTCCAACTGTTGAAAGCACATGTGTAGGGACACGAGGACGTTGTAACCTGTGAATTGGCCTTCAACAATGCACAACTTCGATCAGCTGCTACAACTGCAAATGGAAAAGGCTAACATGATCCTTCGCTTCCAGGGCATGCCAGAGAATAAAGGGGAGAATCTTAAAGAAGTGATGAGCGAACTACTAGCCCCAGTGACAGAGATGAAGGTGGAATCATTGCTAAGCGACATGGATGTGGTCTATAGATCATATTCAGGCTATATAAAGAAAAATAATCTGCCTGGGGAAATTGTTGTAAGATTCTTGAAGAGGCATGTGAGGGATGCAATCCTGAAAGTGGTTTCTGGAATATCCCTGAAAGTGGGAGAGAATACTATCAGAGTATTAAAGGACATTCCATTTGAAGTAAGACAACGGAGAAAGAAGTATAAAGAACTTGTGCTTTTTCTTCAGACAAATTCAATTGGATATAAATGGTTATTTCCAGAAGACTTCACCTTCAAGATTAAGGCTAAAAAAGAAAAGATTGTTATGAAAGCTCAAGAATTTCTAAGGGTCCAGTTGGGAAAGTCAGAGGACGGCAAAAAAGAAGAGGACAGCATGTCCAGTGGCGAGCTAGACTCGGGTTCTTCTGGAGAGGACTCTCTGGCAGAGCAAGGGGCAGCGGCCCCGAAAAGTCCTTACAAGTTACGGAAGAGAAGGGGAAAGGAGAAGTAAAGGCTGAAGGACTCTGAATTGTGCCTTTGAGAAATTTGAAATGAGATGACTGGGGGTACTGTGTTTAGACAGTTAAATTTTAAGCTTTGAAGGAAAAGTACTTTAAATGTTTGACTCAGTTTGTAATGGGATCAATGATGGGAAGACTTGATGTAACTAAGCTAGTAGGAGGATCTCCTCTCTTGGGTTTTTAGTCAGTAGTGGGTTCTTTATCCCATAAATGTAGTTTCCCTTCCCTTCTTTTCTGTTATAGTTTTTGTAGTGATATAAAAAATAATAAAAAATCCCCTCCAGGGGCTCAAAAAACAACAACAACAATGCATAACTTCATGGATTTTAGGGCAGGTTTTCTGTCATTTCTGAGAGTTTTACTAGAATTTTACAGATCAAGATGGGGAAACCGTATTCTGTCAGGTAACCAAGGTTGGTTTGGGCACACCAGTGAGCCGGGATTAACCCACGACCTTCCAGATCCCTCCATCCCTGATATTGCAGGTCTTCCTAGGTTTTTCAACCTGCAGGTGGTGGTTGGAGATCTCCTAGGATTACAACTGATCTCCAGGAGACAGAGTTCAATTCACTTGGAGAAAACGGCCACTTTGGAAGGTGAACTTTATGGCATTATAACCACTGAAGTCCCTCCCCTCCCTAAACCTGGCCCTCCTAAGGCTTAGGGTTGCCAGGTCCCTTTGAGACCCCAACGGCATGAGTGGGGGATGTTCTGGGAGTCAGAAGCATCGCCCCCGACATACCTACATCACCTGGAGGTGACATAAGCACATTGGGGGGTGACACTCTGGTTTGGGGGCAAAACTCTATGGTGAAATCGCCCTCAAACCATAGAGTTTTGCCCAAAAACCAGAGTGTCAACCCCCCTGATGTCACAGACGTGCCTATGTCACTTCCAGGTAACGTAGGCATATCATTCCACATTGTTGTGTGGAGGGATTTCTTTCCACCGGCCAACTGGCCAATGGCAGGCAGAAACCCCCAAAACCAGGGGAACCCTGCCCCCAACTGGGGATTGGCAACCTACTTAGGCTCCGCTCCCAAAATCTCCCACTGTTTTCCAACCCAGAGGCGGCAACCCGAGGTCTTCTCCAACCCCTACTCTGCTAATGGTGTCCATTGGCCCTTGCTAGTCACTCTCTCACCTACTTTGCAGGGTTCTTGTGAGAATAAAGTATGGGAAAGGAGACCATTGTGTGGTACCCTGTCCTCTGTAGAGGAAGAACAGGATAAAAATATAATTCATTTTGTCTGACGCTATAAGGCAGTTCTACAGTAAGTACCCTATTTACCTGAAAGGAAGGCTCGGTTTTGACCATCTTCACCACCAGTATCCTCTCTTGCCCACATTATAGTTTCTGGAAACGTAACAAGAACCTTCTCCACTCAACCAAGAGCACATTTAATCTCCCAGCGACTTTTTCTTGACAAGAACGCCACCAGCCTGACTCACTGCTCAGGGCCTAGAGCGATTAGTCCCTTCACCCATCAAGTGGAAATATTAGCATAACAGCCTAGCAGTCATTTCACTGAAAGGCAATTCTCCTGGTGGCAAGGATCTTGAGAGAGGCTGTTTGCCTTGGAGCAAGACCTGAACGCTGCAAATTGGAATCTGCGGGGGTGAAAGGCCAGGTCTCAGAGGCAAATCCCTTTTCCAGACAAACAGTGCACTCACCACAGAGTTCAAGGCCACCTCATGTGTTACATTTGCTACCTGTGCCAATTTTCTGAGCAAGGAAGAGCTAATGATAGTGGGTCCCAAGCAGGCCGATGGAGGGGAATCAATCTCTCTCTCTCTCTCTCTCTCTCTCTCTCTCTCTCTCTCTCTCTCTCTCTCTCTCATTGCTTCCTCTGACACTTCTCAATAGACAACATGCAAACCTTTAAACCAGGAGTGGCCAAACTGTGGCTTGGGAGCCGCATGCACCTCTTTCACATATATGGTGCGGCTCCCGGCAGGGAGGCTGGGGAAGCTAAGCAGTGTTCCCTCTAAGCTGAGTTAGTGTGAGCTAGCTCACAGTTTTTCAGCCTCCGGCTCACACATTTTTGTCTTAGCTCAGGAAGGAGGGCTCCAGAGCAAGTCAATTTATGCAGTAGCCAAATCGCTCGCTCACAACTTTAATGCTAGTCGTTCACAAAGTAGAATTTTTGCTCACAAGACTCCACAGCTTAGAGGGAGCATTGCTCACAACTTTAACGCCAGTGGTTCACGAAGTGGAATGTTACCTCACAAGACTCCACAGCTTAGAGGGAGCCTTGAAGCTAAGTATCATTAGCAAACAAATATCATTGGACAAATAAACATCATTGTCAGTATCTGCTTTTACCGCTTTTGTTATTATTTTTGGCACTCTTATTTAATGTTAATAAAAAGAAAATCTGCATATTAACCGGTAGAAACGTGTAATATCTGTTCATGTCTTGCGGCTCTCAAACATCTGATGTTTATTCTATGTGGCTCCTACGTCAGGCAAGTTTGGCCATCCCTGCTTTAAACTGTATTTCTAAATTCAAGCTCTGCAAACTGACTCAGCGCCCACCGTTCTGCAGTTAGGGGTGGTTCCCAATTAGGATTGCCATCTTCCAGGTTAGGGTTGCCAAACCCCCCGGTTTGCCAGGAGCCCCCGGTTTTTTGGGGGGTTCTACCCGCCGCCGGCCATTCCAGCCGGGGAAGCCCTGCCCCCAACACCCACAGCCACCCATCTCTCTCCCTTTAAGTGTGTGGAACCCGTGTTTCCTCCCAAGCCCGATCTCTGCAAGCTTGCAGGGAAATGCCAGCTTCGTGCTCTTAAAAGGGAAACGCGGCTGCTCTTAAAGGGGAAACGCCGGCTCCTGCATTTAAAAGGGAAACACCGGCTCCTTTAAGTGCAGGGAACTGCCGTTTCTGGAGATCCGGCGCACGGGCAGGTGGGGGGGGGGCGACGGACCCCAATGTGATGTCATCATGTCGGGGATGCCCCGCCCCCTCCAGGAACGCCCCCAAAGTCCCCCGCTGGGGGTGGAAGATGAACTTGGCAACCCTATTCCAGGTAGGGGCCTGGAGTTCAGCCAGAATTACAACGGATCTCCAGGTTAAAGAAATCAATTTCCCCTCCCCTCCAGTGTTCCCTCTAAGCTGAGTTAGTGTGAGCTAGCTCACCGTTTTTTAGCCTCTGGCTCAAACATCTTTGTCTTAGCTCAGGGAGATTAGCTCCAGAGCCAACTAATTTATGCAGTAACCAAATCGCTCGCTCACAACTTTAATGCCAGTAGCTCACAAAGCTCACAGGACTCCATAGCTTAGTGGGAACACTGCTCCTGGGCAAAAGCCCCAACGTAGCCCCGCCCACTTTGTAAAAAGCAAGTGGCAGGCACCAAGAAAGGCTTCAGAGACCTCATTTGGAATACTGTGTGCAGTTCTGGGCACCACACCTTAAAAAGGATATTATAGCTTTGGAAAAGGTGCAGAAAAGGGCAACTTGAATGATAAAAGAGTCGGAACACTTTCTCTATGAGGAAAGGTTAAGGCGCTTAGGGCTCTTTAGCTTGGAGAAACGACAACTGAGGGGTGACATGATTGAGGTTTATAAGATTATGCATGGGATAGAGCAGGTAGAGAAAGAGGTACTTTTCTCCCTTTCTCACAATACAAGAACTCGTGGGCACTCCATGAAACTGCTGAGCGGTCGGGTTAGAACAGATAAAAGAAAGTACTTCTTCACCCAAAGAGTGATTACCACATGGAATTCACTGCCACAGGAAGCGGTGGCAGCTACAAGCATGGACGGCTTCAAAAGGGAATTAGATAAGCATATGGAGCAAAGGTCCATCAGTGGCTATTAGCCACAAGGTATAGATAGGGACTCTGGGGCAAGGGATGCTCAGTCTTCTTGGTGCTTGGGGGGGGGTCAACAGTGGGAGGGCTTCTAATGTCCTGGCCTCACTGGTGGATCTCCTGATGGCACTGGTATTTCTGGCCACTGTGTGACACAGAGTGTTGGGCTGGATGGGCCTTTGGCCTGATCCAACATTAGCGTCTCTTATGTTCTTATGTTCGGAGGGCACTATAGCCCCCACAGGCCCCACGTCGGGGATCCCTGTGCTAATGCCGCTGTCCCATTCAGTGGTTGTGCAGCATGGGCTTCATGTCCCTTCCCCCAGGGTAACCAATCCTAAATCTTTTGGTGGAGAACAGAGGGATCAGGTCTCTAACACACATCCATGCAAAATGGGTGCAGGTCAACAGCGAGGCACCACGGAGGGGCACGGCTGGCCATTTTCAGCACAGCATCTAATTGGATTCAAGTGGGCAGCCATGTTGGTCTAAAGCAATAGAACCAAGTCTGAGTCCAGTGGCACCTTGAAGACCAACAAAGTTTAATTCTGGGTATAAGCTTTCGGGTACATGCCCAGTCCAGTGTTCCCTCTAAACTGAGTTAATGCGAGCTAGCTCACGGATTTTTATCCTCCGGCTCACACATTTTTGCCTTAGCTCAGGAAGGATGGCTCCAGAGCAAACTAATTTGTGCAGTAGCCAAATCGCTTGCTCACAGCTTTAATGCCAACAGCTCACAAAGTAGAATTTTTGCTCACCAGACTCCACGGCTTAGAGGGAGCACTGATGCCCACTTCATCAGATACAAGCATCTACCTGGACATGGTTTGAACTGCTGGCATTTTGTAGGCTGATTGGGATTTGTCTGCTGTTTCTCTAACTGAAAGAACCCTCTTGTCGTTTAAACCAGGGGGGTGAGGGGGAATCTGAAAAAGAAATGACTGCCGCATCCAGTCAGGTGACAAAGAACTTTCGGCGACATGGGAGAGTAACGCTGCAAGCCACTTTGGGGAGAAAAAGCAGGGTACAAAATACCTCAAATAAATAAATAAATAAAGCTCAGCCTTCAGAGGATGGGGCTCTCCATCGACACATTTTTAATGCTTCAAATGAGATCAGCGCAGTGTGTGTGTCTCCCCTCCCCCAGCTAGTCCTAACAACAATCTCGTGAGGCGGGTTAGGATGAGAGAGGGAGAGAGAGTAACTGGCAGAAGCGCCTTGTTCCTTTGGGGACTCGAACCTGGGCCTCCCACTTCCTAGTCCAACATGCTAGCCAGTACCCCACATTGGCTCGCAATGGGATCCCTCGCGTGAGCAAAGGGGTGTGGTAAACATGTCCCTATTCTTACCGGCGAAATATTCAAAGGGCTGTTCGTTTCAGAGGGTAGCCATGTTGGTCTGCAGTAAAATAGCCCCTTAGGGGCCAACAAGAGTTTCCGGGTATAAGCTTTCGAGAGGCCAAGCTCCCTTCGTCAGATGCAAGGAGAAGTGGAGATCTCTGAGTCCTTTTATTATAGTCAGAAAGTAGGAGGGAAGTAGGCTTGCCAAGCCCCCCTGGGGGGCGGGGAAAACCCCACCCCAGAGGCCCATTCCCCGCCGCCGGTGTATCGGGGCCCGGGGGGAACCCCACCCCGACGTGCGCGTCACCTGGAAGTGACGCGACCACGCCGGGCATGCTGGGGGCGGGGCCACGGTCATCCGAGGGAAAACTCTATGGTTTTCCCTCAGATGGTCATGGCCCCGCCCCGAGCGTGCCCGGCGTCGTCACGTCACTTCCGAGTGACGTGCGTGCGGCGGCGCTGCAAATGCCGGACGGGAGTCCCCCGCTCCAGAGGAATTTACACTTGGCAACCCTAGAGGGAAGTTGTAAAGAATGTCGTAAAGGATACAAGGGGACCGTGCATATTGTAATTCGCTTGATTAGAGCAGAGGGGAAACGCTGGGGATGTTGTATTCCAAGAGTTGCCAACCAGCAGATGGTGTAATCTTCTGGGATTACAACCTGGTCTTGAGGCGACAGAGATCCGTTTCTGTGGAGAAAATGGCTGCTTTGGAAGGTGGACTCTATGGCATTGAAGTCTCTCCCCTCTCCAAACCCCACCCTCCTCAGGATCCACTCCCTCAAATCTCCAGGTATTTCCCAACCCAGAGCTGGCAACCCTATGTATTTCACTCTTTTGCCAGAGATTTTGGCACGGCAGTCCCTCTCACAACAATCCACGTGTTAGGCCAATGGCTAATGATGACTAGTCCAAAGCTTACCTCTGTCTAGTACACTAGTGAATGAGGACCCAGCGTGTTCTGGTGTGCATGGAAGTGACGTCATCACATTAGGCACGTCTCCAGGGGGGCACTCTAGCATTCGGCCAGAAACTCTACGGTATCAGACTTTGGGGGCTGAGTGCTAGAGCATCCCCCCAGCATGATGACATCACCTCCAGGTGACATCATCACACTGGGCATGTTGCTGTGATCCCGGCACTTTGGGGATGGGGTTCCCCCTGCTGGCTGGATCTGGGCCGGCAGGCAGGGGGGCCCTAAAGCAGGCAAATCCTTCCCTCCCCCAGGGGAAATGGCAAGCCTACCTGGAGTATTGTGTGCAGTTCTGGAGGCCTCACTTCAAAAAGGATGTTGACAGAATGGAGTGGGTGCAGAGGAGAGAGATGAGAGAGATGAGGATGATCGGGGGCCTGGAGACCAAGCCCTATGAGGAAAGGACGAGGGACTTGGGAATGTTCAGTTTGGAGAAGAGGAGGGTGAGGGGGGACAGGATTGTTCTCCTGAAGTATTTGAAAGGCTGTCACTTAGAGGAGGGCAGGGATCTGTTCTTGTTGGCAGCAGAGGATAGGACTCGCAATAATGGGTTTAAATTAAGGGCGGGAAGGTACCGGCTGGATATTAGGAAAAACATTTTTACAGTAAGACTTGTGCCTAGGGAGGTGGCAGTCTTTAAGCAGTGACTGGACAAACACTTGTCAGGGATGCTCTAGGCTGGTCCTGCATGGAGCAGGGGGTTGGACTAGATGGCTTTTATGGCCCCTTCCAAATCCAAGATTCTGTGATTGTTGACCTTCCAGAGAACCATGTGAGACAGGCTGCTGGACTACATGGATCACTGGTCTGATCCAGCAGGGCTCTTCTTATGTTCTTCTGATGCCAAAGTAGTCTGACTTTTTTTGTTGTTGTATGATCCCAGAAACACTCCTCTCTAACTGCACTTTGAGGGCAGATGGGTGGGAAGAACATGTGAACATCGAGTGCTTGGGAATACTGTCGAAGTGACTGGCAGGCTGTAAAGAAAACCTGCGAAAATTACTCTTCTGAGTTGACCCCACCCCAGAGAAATTTGCTCATGTGTGCAAGGATCCTGCCTCAAAACTCCCACTCCTTGTTGTATTTGAATTGGAGGTTTATTTGTTTTTTCTTTTCTCTTTTCTCCCCCCCCCCCTCTCCTAAGCAACTGAGGAAAGCGAGACATGTCAGAGACTGCAAATTAAAGAGTTCTGTTCTCTCTTTCTAGAGGCAGCTCTCGTCTCTTCCCACCCACGCTGTACTCGAGATCTCTGCTGCTCCGTAGGGCCGGAGCAGTCTTCCTCTTTGCAGATGCGTAGATTAGTTGAGGAGGATGTTGGATCGCTCTCCAAAGACAAGGAGAGAAAGTGACTTCTCAAGGCGAAGATGCAAATGGAACTCAGCATGTGGCTCTAGAGAGTGAAAAGGAGTGGGCAGCTGCTCCTTCTGGAGGACTTCGGAGTTTTTGGAGGGGAGAGGGGTAAATTTCATCTTTGGTCTGCAAATCTTCTGGAATTCGAAAATGCCTTTCACAAGCAACGCGATCATCTTTTCCACCAGAGAGGGAACAGTACAGGCTGCCTGCCACGGGCCTTACAAATAAAGAGGCGACCTACTGCGAATCGCCGGTGAATCTGCTATTCCACGTGGCTCCCGGAAATGACACCGCTTGCGTGCTTCAACTACCGCTAATCGGACATGAGTGTGTCAGCCCGATATTACATTCCAACTGTGTGGGAGGTGGCGGCAGCTTTTGCATCTGAAAATGAAATTTGTTGATTTACAGGAATGCCACTTGCGTACTGCTCGGAAGAAACGGAAGGGGGTTGGCTGCTGGAGGACAATAAAATTGGCCAGGATAAGCCAACGTTGCTTAGATCTGTAAAAGAATGGACTCATCCCTCCAGCTTCCTTTTATTTATTTCACTTACACCCCACTTTTCTCCCCAACGGGGACTCAAAAGTAGCATACAACGTTCTCCGCTTCTCCCTTGTATCCACACAACAACCCTGTGAGGTAGGTTAGGTCGAGAAACAGTGACGAGCCCAAGGTCACCCAGCAAGTTTCCAAGGGCAAATGGGAATTTGAGCCTAGTCTGACACTCTAACTGCTACACCACCATACTAGCTCTCTATTATGCTGCCCAATCCTGATCAGAAGCTTCTCAGCCTCTAGATTTAAAATGAGGGGGGCCTATAAGATTCACATAGTAGATTAGGGGTCCAAACAGGGAGCTACTGAGAGCTCTCCGGGAGCAGCCGCTGCTGCTACAGAGTAGTTCACGCAACCATCCCCTAGAAGAGCCAGGAAAACACTGTGAAAAGATCTGCTCTAATCTGCAGAAACTTTCTGCAAATTCTAACCATATGTGGTGGATGGGCCCTATAGTTAAACTTTTTTGGGGGGGAGGAGTAATAGCAGAAATAGAACATATGGCTAATTATAGCTTGTCTTTTGTTATATTGTTGGGTTAATGAGATGATGCAATCCTTGCATTAGAAACATAATATATGATTTACTGGTAGCAGCAAAACGTGATAGTCCTCCCAAAAGTGTAAAAACATTAAACATCAGTAGAAATGAGAGTGACCAGTAGCACCTTAAGGACTAACAAAATTTGTGACAGGATAGGAGCTTTCATGAGATATCTGAAGAAGCGAGCAGTGACTCACAAAAGGTCACACCCTGCCACATATTTTGTTAGTCTTTAAGGTGCTACTGGACTCTTGTTCTTTTTTACTGCTACAGACAGACGAACATGGCCCCCAATCTTGATTAAATATCAGGTTATGGATTCAAAAACTATGCCACCTGGTGAAGTCAGTTAGACTAGGGTGTGGCAGAACGTTCCTGCTCTGGCCTGCAGGCCCTGTTCCGTCCTGCCCTTCTATGGGTTCCCAACCCCCTGGAGGGGCTTTTCTCTCTCTCTAGGGCAACTCACTGCCACCACCTGCTCTCTTTCAAGGAACTGCCCTCTGGGAGGGACAGGACTCCCAGCTTAACCTTCCAAGTTCTGAGGCCTTGCTTCTGTGTCTCCAGCTGCCCAACGCCTGGTCACTAGGGTACAGTTTGCTGCCTTGGGCATTCCAGGAGGAATAGCCGCTTGCCAGCCCTCCCCTGGATCCCCCTTTAAAATAGCATGTCTGGAATGGTGGAGGTCTATGTGGTACAGAGACCTGCTCCCAGCATCAAAAGTTTAAAGTATTTATTAAAAAGAAAATATTTACAAGCATACTTTTAGCACAGCACCAGATTGAGCAAGAAAAACAAAATGAATTGGTAGAAACAATTCCCTGTCTCTATACATGCTCTATCAGCTGTTAAAACAGGACAGGTCTTTAGCTTAGGAAGTTACAGATCTCTACAATGTCCTCATTACCTTCAATCTCCATTCAGATGTCAGCCTGAGAGAGTTGGAGCAAGCTTTGAACTAGAACACCTAAACTATAGCGTTCACCTTAGAATGTTTATTATCCCTATCCCACTTTTTTTAAAATCTGAGGAAGATTGCACGGTGAAAAGGGGTGGGAGGAAAGTGGTACTGTTTGAAATTACCATAGCGCTTCAGAGACGGCTCATTAGTTGAAATTCGCTGTATGAACCCCCCCCCCCCGGTCCCTGTGTCACTTTACTCAAAATCGGGCCAGCAATGAAGAACATCTGGTTTAGAACAGTAATGTGAAAAGGACCTTTGCTACTGACTTTTATCATTGCTCTTTGACGTAGTGCATAACAGACAGATGTAATAATAGACAGATGTAGATGCAATAGATAGATGTAGTTTTCTTATCCTGTGTAAGAGATAGATGTGGGGTTGTTAGACTGAGACAACATTGTGGTGTAGACCAATGAGAATTTCCAGTGCATTTCAGCCACACACCCTTGCTGGGATGCAAAGAGCACGCATCATCATCCTTGGTGTGAATGGACTAGAGCAAGTGCATTTCTCCCCCATACCACTTGCTATATAGCCCTGATCACTGTCATATCTTGAAGCCATCAGAAAGGGTCACAGGCCTCTGGAGAACACAGAAATCACCTGGCTGCTCTTTTACATGGACTTCTGAGCCAATTAAGCAAGGCCATTATGTTCCTACATACACTCCAAGGCAAGTGTACATTGTTATTCCTGTAACCTGACTAATGTTTTTAGCACAGGAAAGGAAACCCATACTGGTGGTTCCTGATTGCAGTTAAAAAGAAACAGCCATTTAATGCATTGTTCTGTTGCCCAGTTAACACACTTTAATCAAATGGCTCTGAAGAAGAGGAAAAATGAATCCCGGTTTACTTTTGCACGTATTTCAAAAGGGAAGAGAAGAACCAGAACAGAGAGCAGCAGTCCTCTCTGTTTCTCCTTCAAAGGGTGGAATCATGACATACGATATCATATCATAACTAAATGCAAGGCCTTGGTGGGGCAACATCTGCAGAAGGCCTTGGCCTTTCTGTCCTATTTTTTGGTCTTGTTGGGCAACTGATCGGCCACTGTGTGGGATAGGATGCTGGAGCAGGTGGACCACTGGTCTGATACAGCACGGCATCTTGAGAGGTTCTCGTACCATTACCCCTCAAACTGCACCCCACCCTCAAGTACTCTGTGAATGCCACAGATTGTTTCTCAAGAGAGAGGTGCTTGGAATCGAGCATCTCTGAAAACCACACTATCGGACTTGGGGAAATTTCCTTCTGATTCCGAATTAACGGTTACTCAAAACCCTCTGTACATGCTCAGAAACTCTCCATTGCTTACTTCATTTGTCCATTCAAAATAGGGTACAATAAAATATGAAGAGCCCCGCTCGATCAGGCCATGGGTCCATCCGGTCTAGCATAATGTTTCCCACATTGGCCAAGTTGAAAGTCAACAGTTTTCCAGTCGCTGTTCCTTCTCGTCCCCCCAGCAACGAGTATCCAGAGATATACTGCCTCTCAACGTGGAAGTGTCATTTGGCCATCAAAGGCTCACAGCTATCAAAGGCTATCAGCAAACACTACCAAACGCTTTCAGCCTTTGACAGTGTTTGCTAATAGCCCTTGATAGCATTTGCTGATATCCTTTGATCAACAATAATGGTTAACAAGCAGTCTGGGA
>NW_015171531.1:348431-358260 GCF_001447785.1 Gekko japonicus | reverse complement strand
TCCATTAGGTCAAGGTTGGATCCAGCCATCTTCTTTTACTCAGTTTCACCTGACTCCCCTTCTTAGCATAGCTTCCACCCCACAGCTTTTATCCATGCAGGTACCATGACTGTCAGCATAGCCATTGGGGTGGGGGTCAAAACAGATCCTTAGCTTCCTTTTGTGCAAGGGCAAAAGCTAGCTGGATCCAACCCCACAGATTGCCAAATAACTCGTGATCTCTTTTCCATGGCTGTGGTCACATGAGCAGTTTGTGCCGATATCGTTGCAGTACCCTTGCGGAGTTAAAGAGCACAATCAGACAGCAACATTTGCCTTCCGTGCCCCCAGTCTTTGCCACTCTGTTCTGCCCCACTCTGAAAGTGGAGTAATAAGGCACCAGAGAAAGTCCGGTGTTTATGGGTATCATTGCTTTCACCCTGCATTTCCGGATGTCTGAACTCCCCTGGTGCAAGCTCAACCCAGCTGGGCAGTCTGATTGCTCTGTTCCGTTTTCACTCCTTGTTTGTGTTTTTTAGTCAGTTAGTGATGTGCGCATAACCGCATCTTTGGGCACACCAGCAAGCTTACAGCTGTCCTCTGAGTTGAGAAGGGGGGGGGAGGGCAGGCTGGGAAACCTCCTTTGTCTTTTTTCATGCGGGTTCCTCTGCCTACAGCTTTGCAGCACACAGGGAGGGGAAGGGGTGAATTGAAAAGATGAGTTTTTTTTCAGAGGGGGAGGCAGCCTCCTCCAGCTGTCAAAATGGAGTGCTGCTTCAAATAAGCAGTTATGTGCATATGCACAAGGCAACTTTAAAAAAAAGAAGCCACCCAACCACCCACTCTGCGGTCGCCTCAGAGAAATAATTCGAATGGTCGACCACGGGGCAGGAGCACAGTGAGGCCACTTCAGGGCGTGCTGTCTGGTCACTCCCTCCCATGATGATTTAAACCGCCACAAACAGAGCTGCCACCAGATCGCGCCAAGCTTCCAGTGTGACCGCAGCCTGTGTGTTTCGTACCCAAGCGGCTAGGAGTGCAGCCCTAAGAAAAGTTACTCCTTTCAATGGATTTAGGAGGGTGTGACTTTAGAAGAAGAAGAAGAGAAGAGATTGGATTTATACCCCGCCCTTCACTTGGAGTCTCAGAGCGGCTTACAAACTCCTTTCCCTTCCCCTCCCCACAACAGACACCCTGTGAGGTGGGTGGGGCTGAGAGAACTCTGACACAAACTGCTCTTTTTCAAGGACAGCTGTGCCAGAGCTTGTGACTGACCCAAGGTCACATCAGCAGGTGCAAGTGGAGGAGTGGGGAATCAAACCCGGTTCTCCCAGATTAGAGTCCACACACTTAACCACTACACCAAACTGGCTCTCTTTAGTTTAGGATTGCACTCTCAGTCTCCCTTTATCACAGTCTCCTAATCCAGTTACATTATAAAATATGCTGCACCAACCTGTGAGGACTATACCACTGTATATAGGCCATATTATCCATTTGCTGCACATATTACCCTGAAGTCGCTGGACCAGGGGTCTCCAACGTGGTGCCTTGAGCCACTGACACCCTTCCTGGAAACTGCCAAGAGTTTTTAGAAAGTAAGTGGGGCAAGATGGGGCTTTTCTCCAGCAAGACTTCTGATTGGCCACTGGAGATTAGATTGGCTGTGCAGGGTTTTTTTTAAATGTTGCTTTGACGGCAGCAGCCACTCACAACCCAAGCATCTTCACTGTACGACTGAAGGTAAACTGGGTCAGCCATTCCGCTGCTGGTTCAGCCTCCTGCGGCAGCCATTTTGTTAATGCACCCACCGCGCTCTGTCACAAATCCCCTGTGCTGGATTGTTTCGTATCGATGTAACACCATTTTTTCTGCATTGTATCTGCACTCTTACCATCCCTAATACGCTGTGCTCATTCAGATTCCCGTAATCCTAGTCCTAGTACACTGCTTATTAGGTATTTTCTTCATATTAACTGTATTGATCTGTTTAACCCCCTCTGAGTCCCAGTAAGGAAGGTGGACTATAAGCACAGTAAATGAATAACACAGCAATAATTTATACCTTTCATTGTGTTTGAACTGTGTTCCATTTTTTCTCCAGTGCTGAAGGCAGGCAAGAGCTGGTTTCCCCAGACTTCTGTCCTGGATTCTCCCCACCCCCTTCTGACATGCTTTTATATTTCAGTGTTCCCCATCCCTGCATGGGAGAGGCGTGCGGGCTGTTCTCTACCGAGCACGAACACCGATTATCAGATGTCTGCACGCGGCTTCCCCCTAACAGAAGGATGTGTGGGCAAGTCTTTCAGAACACGAGCAAAGACCAGACAATTATCAAGAAAGTGGGGGAGGGGGGAATTAAAAAGAAGGACAAGAATTATGAGATTCCCAAACCTCTCTCTCTCTTTCTTCTCTCTTCCCCACAAGAAAAGAAAAGAAAAGAAAAAGACTTCGGCAATGAATGTTCTAGTTAGTTCATCCCACACAACAGTTACATCGGCACAAGGTACAAAATGAGCAGATTAAATCACAGTCAATACCAACTCCTAAAAAGTGGGGAAAAAACTTCCAAGATAAGCCAACCAAAATTGATCACTCTTGAGCCTGCAATACTAAGGACAATCTCTTGAGAGTAGGCCCCCTGGGACTCATTAGCATAATAGGCCACACCTAGCAGCAGAAACTCATTAGCATATTAGGTCACACCCCGTGCCTTCCCTTGGCTTGCTTGGGCGCCCCATGGCTGTGGGAAGCCTGGGCAAGCCGGCCCTTGGACAGGCCAGGGAAGGCACGGGGAGGCATTTAAATGCCTCCCTGATCCTTCCAGGGGCCCCCCTGGCCCGCCCACCTCGGAGTCGCCGGGGGGGGTCACTCTCCAGGCCTTCCCTCTGTAGCCAAACACAGAGAGGTTTTGGCTGTAGTGGGCGTGGCCAACTCTGAAGCCAGCCGGAACTCCGTTCCTGTGCGTTCCTGCCCAAAAATAGCCCTGCTTCTGAGTAGACTAGGGTTGCCAACCTCCAGGTGGTAGCTGGAGAGCTGAGATTACAACAGATCTCCAAGCGATAGAGATCAGCCTCACCTAGAGAAAATGGCCGCTTTGGAAATTGGACTCTATGGCATTATACCCCATTGAAGTCCCTCCCTTCCTCCAACCCTGCCCTCCTCAGGCTCCACCCCCAAAATCTCCAGATATTTACCACCCCGGACATGGCAACCCTAACAGTAGACTCATTTATGATCACTTTTGAATTCCTACTGGAATCAATGGGATGTAGAAGTATGTTAAAAATGAGCTAGGAAGTGTCCATTTTCTCCAGAACTGATCCCTGTAGAATGGAGGTGAACTGTAACTCTGGGAGATCCCCAGGTCCCACCTGGAGGTTGGCACCCCTACTCAGGAGGGGCCTGGACCTCTCCTGTGATTAGACAAATGTCGCAACTGTGCCACAGTATGATTCACAGAGCTGCAAAATGGGTTGACAGAAGAGTAGCGAAAGACACATCTAGCTCTAATCTAGTCCACATATTCTCCTTATTAACAGAGGTAGCACAATTATCAGCACCTCTTACCTCTTTATTGGTTGACAAATGTTCTAAAATGGTAGCAAAGTTTAACTGTTGAATAACAGGTTCTGATGCAATTTGATCCTTATCTCTTGTTGTTGCTTATTTCATGCTTTTAATGTTTATTGTTGCAAATGATTATTTTAAAATGAATTTTAAAAAATAATAAAAAGGGACAGACACATTAAAACCAGTGTTCCCTCTAAGCTGAGCTAGTGTGAGCTAGCTCACAGTTTTTTAGCCTCCAGCTCACACATTTTTGTCTTAGCTCAGGAAGGACGGCTCCAGAGCAGACTAACCGATGCAGAAGCCAAATCGCTCGCTCACAATTTTAATGCCAGTAGCTCACAAAGTAGAATTTTTGCTCACAAGACTCCACAGCTTAGAGGGAGCATTGATTAAAACTGAAGCATAGAAATGACACGAGATGTGTGAGCAGAGGGATTAATTTCCTTGATGTTTTGCAGCAGTGACCTCAGCTACTGTGACACTAGAGCGCCACCTCATCCAAGGAAGCAGGGCCTTAGCCAGCGGTGGGGCTTTTGGGGCTGAGCCCCCCATTGCGTACCCTGAAAGCCCCGCCAGTCGCCCTAAAGCCCCCCCACCCCACCGCTGCCTCCCTCCCAGAGAAGTACTTGGCCTTGTGGGGCTTCCTAAACTGTACCGCCTTGGGCTGCTGCCAGGTCCGTAGCCGGCTCAAAGCCCTTCCTTCCATTGGTGGGGAGTAGGGAGCCTGGGGTTGGTAGTGCTAATGCACACGATGCCTCCCGCTGGTACCTGGCCTTGTGAGAAGCTGTGCTGCCTCGGGCTGCCGCCACGCTGACTTGGAGCCCTTCCTTCCATTGGCGGGGGGGGGGGAAGCCTGGGGCACACGGCCTTAGCGCACCACAATGCCTTCCCCTCCCCCCAAGTCCCTGGCCTTGTGGGGCCGGCCTGAGGTGATTCCAGTAAACCTCCTTCCTTACTTGAGCAGAAGGCAAGGTGAGCAAAGAGATTGCTCTGGGCAGCAGTCTCTATCACAGATGGGTGTTCGCTTCCCTTGGTTAAAGGGATTTTAGACCAACACAGCTTATCCTACAATAGGTCTTCACCTATTGGGAATTAAGATTGCTGGGGAAAAGATCAACAACCTCAGATATGCAGACGATACCACTCTAATGGCAGAAAGTGAAGAGGACCTCAAGAGCCTCCTACTCAGGGTAAAAGAGGAGAGCACAAAAGTGGGCTTGAAGCTCAACATCAAAAAAACTAAGATCATGGCATCCGGCCCCATCACTCCTTGGCAAATAGAAGGGGAAGTCGTGGAAGTGGTGACAGACTTCACGTTCCTGGGATCCCAGATCACCGCAGACTGTGACTGCAGCCATGAAATTAAAAGACGCCTGCTCCTTGGGAGGAAAGCGATGGCGAACCTAAACAGCATGATAAAAAGTAGAGACATCTCCCTGCCAACAAAAGTCTGCATGGTCAAAGCAATGGTATTCCCAGTAGTCATGTATGGCTGCGAGAGTTGGACTATAAGGAAGGCCGAGCGCCGAAAAATAGATTCTTTTGAACTATGGTGCTGGAGAAGACTCTTGAGAGTCCCTTGGACTGCAAGAAGAACAAACCAGTCAATCCTAAAAGAAATCAACCCTGACTGTTCCCTGGAAGGCCAGATAATGAAACTGAAGCTCAAATACTTTGGCCACCAAATGAGAAGGGAGCACTCACTGGAGAAGACCCTGATGCTGGGAAAGATTGAAGGTCAAAGAAGACGGGGACGGCAAAGGATGAGATGGTTGGACAGTGTCATCGACGCAACAAACATGAAATTGAGCCAACTTCAGAGGACAGCGGGAGACAGGAGGGCCTGGCGGGAGCTGGTCCATGGGGTCGCGAAGAGTCGGACTCGATTGTGCGACTGAACAACAACAACAACCTTGACCTAGGACAGACAGACAATGGTTGATGTTGTCAAGCTAAAGTGATGAAAGAACCTGGAGGATACCAGTGGAGGGGATGGGAGGACATGGATTGCTTGCCATGCATTTGCCTTGCAGGGATATCCAAGGGCGAGATTTTGGAGGAGAGGCTTTAATAGAGAACCACAGAGCTACATCTGGAATAAGAGAGGTCGTCCCTCTTTTAGTATACCCCTTTTGGGGGGGGGGAATCCAGTCTTGCATATGATTAAATGCATTTATTGGGGCTTTCAATCCACAACATACACTCACAATATGTCTGGGTTTTGTTCTGATTAGTTCTCAAACTTTTCTGAATCTTACCCATCTAGAACGTTTTCACCCTGCTGTTCGACCAAGGAACTCCAGAGTGGCATGCATGGTACTGCTCCGGCGGGGAGGGCGGGGTATAAATTGAATAAATAAATAAATAAATACTCCTGTCCTTCATTGTCTCTTGCTCGCTGTGGGGGTGAGTGGACGAACACGGTGAGGACACACCAACTTGGAGCTGACCAGTGTTAATGTTTTAAGCATGTTTGTATTTTGAGTAAAAAATAATATTGCTAATTGGGTTTGCCTGTGTCCTTTATAAAGTTTATATCTCTGGTACCTGGCACTACATTTTATGGCGCACACGGCCTGGCCTGACAAAGTGACATTTATGTCAGATATGGCCCTCATAACAAATGAGTTTGACACCTCTGGGCTAGACTGTGGCCTTAAGATCTACATGAGATGTTGGAGAGCTGTGATCAGCATTGGAGAAAGGGCAATCAACTCTCTGTCCCTCCCTAATGGAAAATCCTCCCCCAGGGATGTCAACCTCCAGGAGGGACCTGGAGTACTCCTGGAATTTCAGCTCATCTCCAGACTACAGAGATCAGTTCCCTTGGAGAAAATGGATGCTTTGGAGGGTGACGTTACGCCCTTCTGAGAGCCAGTTTGGTGTAGTGGTTAAGTGCGCGGACTCTAATCTGGGAGAACCGGGTTTGATTCCCCACTCCTCCACTTGCACCTGGCTGGATGACCTTGGGCAAGCCATAGTTCTGGCACAGCCGTTCTTGAAAAACAGCAGTTTCTGTCAGAGCTCTCTCACCCACCTACCTCACAGGGTGTCTGTTGTAGGGACGGGAAGGGAAAGGAGTTTGTAAGCCACTCTGAGACTCCTTTGGGTAGTGAAGGGCAGGGTATAAATCCAATCTCTTCTCTTCTTCTCTTCCTCCCCTCCCCAAACCCCACCCTCCCCAAGATCTGCCTCCAAATCTCCATGAATCCCCCAGCTTGAAGCTGGCAACTCTATGGCCCCCTCCCTCCTCCAGAGGCCATGGGGGATCTGGCAACCCTACAGGCTCCTGCAACAAAATGGTGGTGGAAAGTGCCATCGAGTCTCAGTCAATTTATGGTGACCCCCCCCACAGGGTTTTCAAGGCCAGAGACATTCAGAGGTGGTTTGCCATGGCCTGCCTCTGCGTAGTGACCTTGGACTTCCTTGTTAGCCTCCCAGATCAGCAAATGACAGGTACAAGAAAGGGTCTGTAGGTGAAATAGTATGGTTGCTGTAGAACAGCAATGGCAGCAACACCATGGCCCTGATCCACGTGACCCCCCCCCAACAGCTGCTCTTTGCATATTCTGTATTCTATGCAAATCTGGCATGCAATGATACACACACAGTTTGGCCATTAATATTTTATAGTGCATGCTACCAGATCCCGGAGGAAACAACCTCCGTAAAGATGCTTTGAATGTTCAGAAAGGTGGCATGGTATATAATTCTTTTTTTGCTACACCAAAAACAAAGCCAAAATTAATGCACTTAATCTTTTCAAATGAGTTCCTTTGAAACGGAACAAAGACGGTGTCCTTTGAAGAATCATCTTTGCAAAGCACAGCTGCAACAATTTTTGCCTCTAACAAGGGCCATTTGAATAAGCAGAGTCTTTTAATAAATATGCATCCCTGATTTTTAAGAAGGTGGGGGGAGTTTTTGGTTTTTGTTTTCCAGAAGAGGAGGAGGAGGAGGAGATTGGATTTATACCTCGTCCTTCGCTACCTGAAGGAGTCTCAGAGTGGCTTACAAACTCCTTTCCCTTCCCCTCCCCACAACAGACACCCTATGAGGTAGGTGGAGCTGAGACAGCTCTGACAGAAACTGCTCTTTTTCAAGAACAGCTCTGACAGAACTATGGCTTACCCAAGATCATCCAGCAGCTGCGAGTGGAGGAGTGGGGAATCAAACCCAGCTCTCCCAGATTAGAGTTCGTGCACTTAACCACTACACCAAACTGGCTCTAGAAACTGTTGACAGGCTTTTAATGCTGTCCTTCCCATAATACATCAGACTTTCCTCCTTTTGGTCCTTTCCACATTGGCCTGCCACTCCGGATTTTCTCGGTGGCCCAATTTGCATCTAGCATTTCCTCGACAGTTTTAACAAACCCAATCTGGAACAGAAAAAGATGAGGCTCAAAACCACGTTCAAATACCCTGGGCCAACACCATACTGACTGCAGAATCACCTCTGAATGGCCATAAAACGGCCATAAATCTAAGCAGACGGCTACCATAAAACCGAGAGATCAAACAAAGTGAAAGCAGCATGCAGTCTGGACACTGCCAAAAAATCCGACAATCAATCAAAGTGGAAGTGGCATTGTCTTGACAACAAACAAGGTAAACAGAATAAGAAGCAAAAGGTGGGTGTGGCTGGATGAGCACACTTCTGGTAACATGGGGGTGCGGCCTAATGTGGTAATGAGCTGTGCTGTCAGGGGTGTGGCCCAATATGCTAATGAGTTCCTGCTGTTGGGTGTGGCCTATTATGCTAATGAGTTCCTGCTGGGCTTTTCCTACAAAACGAGCCCTGTCCACGGTGCAGCAGCATCCTGCGGTCATGTCACAACCACAGCATCGACCGTGCAAATCAAGATGTAGACCAACCATGGACAAACATGTCAAGCAGCCTGTTGAATAAAAGGCAAAACATTACGGGCAATTTTCAGCAACAACCACCAAACAAAAAAATCCCAAGATTGCACATGGGGGAATAGTTTCAGATGAGCTCTCACAGTGTCAGCAAGACAAAGACAGATGGGCTTCAGTGAAATCCATGGGAATTAATGACTCATCTGCCACTGACTGAAACAGCCACGGATTGCTCCCATAGTCTATGATTTTAATATTGAGACCCTGATCTACGAGGCTTATAGCTTAACATTTGAAGTGGCTTAATAGGGAGCCCAGTATGCTCTGCTCTGAGTGGTGGGAGTTCTCTAAGGACTGAGCCAGAAGAGCTCATCAGCTCCACTACCGGCATTTCCTTTTAGCTGGAGAGATCAGAGATTAAACTCAGGACCTTCCACACGCAAAACGTGCGCTCTGGTAGCCTCTTCTCTCAATGCAAGATTAGGAGCACTAATCAGCAGGTGCCCGTCGGTATCTTTGCCTCTCTTTCCGCAATAAGCCAAAAACAGAGCTAGTGGGCTATTAAACCAAAACTGAGTTTCTGGAGTACAAAGGACTGTACTGAGACAATGAGAATGGGGAATGCAACCAAGTGTCCCAGCAAGGGACTGTGGCTCAGTGGTAGAGCATCTGCTTGGCACGCAGAAGGTCCTAGGTTCAATCCCCGACATCTCCAGTTTAAAAGATCTGGCAGTAGGTGATGTGAAAGATCTCTGCCTGACACCTTGGAGACCCGCTGCTACTCTGAGTAGACAATACTGACTTCGATGGACCGAGGGTCTGATTCAGTATAAGGCAGTTTCATGTGTTCGGGGATGGTCAAGTCGCACAGAATAAGTAAGAAACGGGGAGGGGTAGAGAGGGGAAATTGTTGCAGGAAGTGAATGCTGAAGGTATGCAAGTTTTTGCCCTGACCCAGATAGCCCAGGCTAGTTCGATCTCATCACATCTCGGAAGCTAAGCAGGGTCAGCCCTGGCTAATATTTGGAAGGGTGAATTCCAAGGAATACCAGGGTCATGATGAAATGGCAAACCACCTCTGAAACGTCTCCTGCCTTAAAAACAAGTCTAGCTCACCACCTAGTGGTGCATAATGCTAAAAGAGCTAGAACTGCTGGGTGCCAGGCAGTCTTAAGATCTCCTGGCTATACATAATAATAATAATGATGATGATGAGGAGGAGGAGGAGGAGGAGGAGGAGTTTTCCCCTCAAATGGCGTGGCCCCGCCCAGCGTGTGACGTCACTTCCAGGTGACGCTCCGGCGGCGCGCGCGTGCACACACGATCGGCTCCCGGACCGGCAGGACGCTCCCCCGCTGGTCCGTTTTCAGGATTTGGCCACCCTACCTAACTGGCTTCTGTGCTTTGTGGTTCTG
>NW_015171531.1:307425-348146 GCF_001447785.1 Gekko japonicus | reverse complement strand
GGGGGGGGGGGGTGGTGTGTAGCAACTGGTGCTTGCAAGTGGGGCGCTACTGTCAGTGCCTCAAGACTGCAGACAGCAAGAGAGGGAAAATATGTTTGAGTGGTGGCAGGCCTCCACCTTGTACAATAGGAAGAAGGGGGAAAGTGGGTACAATCCCCATCGCACACACGCAGATACCCACTGCCTCTCATACACTTGGGGACAAGGAGAGTAGTTTTTTTTTTAGGGAAAGGAAGTGGATCGTGACAGACGCAATCTGCCAAACATCCGTAAACAAGGGGAAAAAATGCATGTGCCCAAATTTAACCACTAAAACCAATGATTTATAGATTTTATTGATATAACATATACACTACTCGGAACAAATTTTCCAATGACACAATTAAATAGACAGGTAGAAATTCACAGGTAAAGTTTTTTCATAAACATCTTTGTAATAATTAACTTTAAAAAAGTCCTTGCACTGTAGGATGTAATAGTGTCTCTGACAGCTGACTCAACAGACCCCCCCAGTTATAAATCCATTTCAATAATTTTTTCAAGAAGCATGCTGGATTTAACATTTCATAGATACGTGGTAAACATCCACAAAGTGTATTCAGTTACAGCAATCCTCAGTGATTCTCAATGGAAAATCAATCATTTCTCGGAACCTCCCTTCAAAAATCTGAAGCATGTCTCCACTATACCATTTTCATCAGGCTGACAAACAAACGGTCCACTGAAAAACTGGCTTCCTGTTTGTGATCGGCGAGCAAGACATGAGCTAAACCAACATGTGTTCAAGCGTTCCTAATGCTAACTGCTTAGGTCAGGGGTCCCTAGCCTTTAAAAGTCTCTGTGCACCTTTGGAATTCTGAGGAGTAAATTTTTGCAGTGGGAAAGAGAAGTCAGAGAGAGACTAAAACCAACACTGGAGCGATAGCTGTCACGGAAATGTTATTTTAATCAGAAACCCTACTGGGCAGGAGACCACCTGGCCCTACCCACTCCCTAAGAACTCTTGGCAGAGATCGGGAAAGGTGTTGGTGGGTGCCATGGCGCACTCAGGCAGCACGCTGGGGACCCCTGGCTTCGGTAGTGTGTTTTGGATGGCCACCTTTATGGGGGGGGTTGGGCAAGTTTATCAAAATGTTTCTATCTGTGAGCAAAAGGTGTTTATTAAAATTTCAAGGTGTATAAAAGAAATGAACTTTTTAAATTACAGTATGAGGTCAAATGACAACATGGGGGGGGATGATACAACAAATCTTCCCCAATTATCTATGTTTCTATGTTTGTATGTTGATTGTCTATTATATATGTATGAAATATTTTTTTCTAAAAACTGGCTTGTAAGGTTATGGCAGAATTTAAATGCTGTGCACAGTTACAGCACTAAGTGAATGTTCTGATTTCCCCGATGAAGCCTGCACGGAGAAACAGGCAGGGCTCTAGTCGGGGGGGAGCTCTCAGGTACGGAGCTCCGGAAGAGAACCTCTAGGGGGCGGGGCGGTCACGTGGTGAAGCCCCGCCCCCTTCTTTACCCCGCCCTCTGCTTCGATCCTCATTCCGTTTGGGAATGAGGATGAAGCAGGAGGGTAAGTAGCCGGGCCTTCTGACACACTTCCGGTGATGTCAGGGGGAGTGGCCTTCTGTCACTTCCGGTGATGTCAGGGGGCGTGGCATATGCAAATAAGTTATGCTAATGAGTTATGCTAATGAGCTCCGGCAGCTCTTTTTCTACAACAAGACCCCTGGAAACAGGTAGGGACTTTGTATAATAAACCACTCATCTGTCACCTGGCATTGTTTCCTTTTTGTTCTGTTGGCACATTGCTGGGTACAGTCCAGTTTTTCTTTATCCTCAGTGTCAGCAGGCAAAATATCTCCATGATGTCTCCAGTCAAGAATCATGGTTCTTCTAGGAGGTCCAGCATTTAATGTTCTCGCCACACTGAGATTGCTTTTCTGCATCCAAAGGAAGTTGGACATGGGAAATGGGGGCCAGGGATACAGCATTGTGGCCTCTGATAATGAAAAAGCTAAGATCCTTTCTACACCTTCTGCAGCATAATTCAGGCTTGTCGCAAAGCAGACTATTAGAAGTGTGCAGAAGATTTATTGAATTTCCTAGATGATTAATCATTTAGTAAAGGTAAAGGTTTCCCTTGCTCAAAAGCTAGTTGAGTCTGACTCTAGGAGGCAGTGCTCATCTCTGTTTCCAAGTCGAAGAGCCAGCGCTGTCCAGAGACATTTCCATGGTCATGTGACCGGCATGACTAAACACCGAGGCGCATGGAATGCTGTTACCTTCCCACCGAAGCGATACCTATTTATCTACTTGCAGTTTCTTGCTTTCGAACTGCTAGGCTGGCAGGAGCTGGGGCCAGAGACGGGAGTTCACTCAGTCACACGGCACGAAGGTCTCGAACTGCCGAAGACAGAGGTAATTCTGGTAGGGAGGACGGAGATCTTGGAGGACATTTTGCTCCCCACTTTTAATGGCGTTCAGCTAGGGTTACCAGGTCCCCTCGCCATCGCAGCGGGAGGACTGGGGGGGTATTCTGGGGCTGGGAAGTGACCCGGAAGTGACGTCCTTGCATCGGCACCATTGTGCGCAACGTTCTCCTTTTTGGCTTCAAAGCCAGAGTTTGTCCCAAAAACCAGAGTGTGGCTGCGCAATGTCCCCAGTGCAATGATGTCCCCTAGAGGCGATGCCATCGCTTTGGGGACATGGCACAACAACGTCCCTGTTTGGGGGTGTGGTTCTCCCCACCGGCCAGTTAGCCGGTGACGGAGCAAAGCCCCCCAAAGCAGGGGAACCCCTGCTAGGACCTGGAGGCTGGTAACCCTACGTTCAACTAACCCTTACTGACTCAGGTTAAGAGCCTTGAGGTTATACTGGACCCCACTTTATTACAGGAAAAGCAAGTTAATGGAATTGCAAAAAAGACTTTCTTCCAACTCAGCCTACCCTGAAAAATGGCCCCTTACCTTGATATGGCTAATCTGGGCACCGGGATCCAAGTCACAGTAAGATCAAGACTAGATTACTAGGCACTTCACTGGCTGCACATCAGTTACTAGGCTCAGTCTAAGACATTGGCTATCATATACAAAGGCCTTCATGGCCAGGGACCGTCATATCTGTGAGGAAGAAGAAGGAGGGGGAGGAGGAGGAGATGATTGGATTTATACCCTGCCCTTCACTCGGAGTCTCAGAGTGGCTTACAAACTCCTTTCACTTCCCCTCCCCACAACAGACACCCTGTGAGGTAGGTGGGGCTGAGAGAGCTCTTTCCAGAACTGTCCTTGAGAGAACAGTTCTGACAGAACTATGTTTTGCCCAAGGTCATCCAGCAGCTGCAAGTGGAGGAATGGGGAATCAAACCCAGTTCTCCCAGATTAGAGTCCGCACACTTAACCACTACACTGCGCACTTAACCACTACACCACGCACTACATCACTACACCATGCACTTAACCACTACACTACTGCCTCTTCCCTTATGCTCCACCACAACAACTGAGCAAGGTCTTCTGCAGGTGCCAATCTGCAAATGGGCGAAATCAACAACTGCCCATACACAGGCTTTCTCCACTGTGGCCCCCACCTTATAGAATGGCCTGCCAGAGAAGGCCAGGAAGGCTCCCGTTCTCCTGGCTTTCCACAAACTATGCGAAACTGAATTATTTGAGAGGGCTTTTCTATGCAGGCAATAGAGTTCCATTGTACTAAATGATTCGCAAAGTTATTTGGACAAGTTATTAGGCACTGGTCTATACCATTGTGTATAGCTTGCTAAAACTAGGATCCTCCTAAGGATTTTGCATCATTTAATGTGTCATGTTAATACTTACGCCTTGTTTCAGTTCTGTTTTTAGATTTCTGGCTGGTTTAGAGCCAGTATGGTGTAGTGGTTAGGAGCGTGAACTCTAATCTGGGAGAACCAGGTTTGATTCTCCACTCCTCCACGTGAAACTAGCTGGGTGACCTGGGGTCAGTCACAGTTCTCTCAGAGCTGTTCTCTCAAGGGCTGTTTCTGTCAGAGCTCTCTCAGCCCCACCTACCTCACAGGATGTCTGTTGTGGAGAGGGAACGGGAAAGGGATTGTAAACCACTCAGACTCCTTTGGGTAGTGAAGGCTGGGGTATAAATCCAATCTCCTCCTCCTCCTCCTCCTCCTCTTCTTCTTCCCCCCAAATTCTACTGCACTGTTTATTCAACATCCCATCCTGTCAGTTCTATTGACTCACTTTGTGTAACCTGCCTTGAGTCCAAGTGAGAAAGGCGGACTACAAAACATATAAATAAATAAAATTTGTCCCATTTTACTTTTGCTTCTCATCTATCTTCAGCAACTTTAAGAGTTTCATCTGTCATCCTACTACCTGATCTTTTTAACTGGGGATGCTGGGAATTGAACCTGGGACCTCCTGCATATCAAGCAGATGCTCCACCATTGAGCCATGACTCTTCCCCACCACTTCCAGAAGCAACTACCCAACCACCCAGATGTGTTGATTATACACATCTGTGGCCACGCCGTGCATCTGCTTACACAATCAATCCTGCCTGTAACACGTCATTTGGTTATATAAGGAAACATGCAACATGTTACAGGAGCACAGCTGTTCTCTCTTCCACGCCACAGACAGAGTGGCCGCAGACAGCTGGAACAGCTGCTCCTTGCAAACCCCTGCAAGCCACGAGGCGCTAGGAGCTATTGTGCTTTAGCAGACATAAGAACGGGGAGATGAGCAGATGCCTGGGAGGAAGGAAGGGGCAGGAGTTCTTTGACTCTTGTTCCTTTGCTAGGACACTGAAAGGATATGCGGTCCCAAGACAAGACAATGTGATGTGTCTGTTTTAAACATTATCGGTTCTATCAGTTAAAGAGGTTTTCTTCACAAGCTGTTAGGTTAAATAAAACAGAAGTCAAGAGGCATCTTGGTCTTTATAGTGCCACTTGATTTCTAATTTACTTTGCTGGTACAGGCTAAACACGGCTAACCTCTCTGAGGTCCCTGCCACACGGGATCCCCTGAGCCGCGGCGCATTCCCTCCCCGGCACGATCAGATGCCGGGAGAAGCCACAGTGGGGAAAGGGAGGCTGCCGAACTGCGCATGTGTGAGCATGCGCAGTTCAGCCAGGACCCTGGGATGCGCCGGCAGAAGGACGCGCCGGCGATCCCACGGCCTGGCTTGATGCGGCCGTGCTGGAAGGTCCACCTCGGTAGGTGGTGTATTTTTGCTGCGGCTTTTCGGGCAGAAGGGCAGGATCGGGGACGGGTGCGCAACGCTTCCCAGATGTTGCGGTGGGATCGCGCCCATTTGCGGCGCCCCCGATCCGTCCCTCTCCCGGCCCAAAACCTTTCGTGTGACCGGGGCCTGAAATTATTATGCCGTTTGGCTGTTTTAGTACAGATAATCTGATGATGTTACAGGGGCGTTCCATTTTTGATGCTTTATAGTACTGTTCATTGCTTGAGTTTACAACTGAGGGAGAGCATATAAATTGTCTGGCGGTAGTGAAAAGCTCTGTCATGTCATAACTGACCTATGGCAACCCCATAGGGTTTTCAAGGTAAGAGACGGTCAGAGGTGGTTTGCCAGTTTGGTGTAATGGTTAGGAGTGCCGGACTCTAATCTGGGAGAACCGGGTTTGATTCCCCACTCCTCCACATGCAGCTGCTGGGTGACCTTGGGTGAGGGGAACAATGGTGCCTCTTCCTTTGAAAAACTGCGGGCAAAGGTATGTATTTAAACCACACAGATCCAACAGAACTTTGCCAGATTCAAACCTCATCCAATGGAACTATGACGGGCCACATCCAGTTTAATTTGGTTATTGGATTTGCACAGGTCAGTGCAACAAAATAAGGCCTACTGAATGATAGAGAAATGTAGGCCTATGCAAAGGAGGTTCGGTGGTTGCTGTGGCAACAGGGCAAAGTACTGTCACACAGGGGAACGCGCGTTCGGGCACTTATCTCCCACTGAAAATTAGTTGGTGTCCGTTTGGCCTGTGGGGGAAAAACTGAACCCCGCTGCCTTGTTTTACACATTTCCAGCTGGCCTTTTTTTAATGGCACTTCGTAGAATGGGTTCTTTTTAGGTCAGCCTCACAGCAAATCACCCAATGACTGAAAAATGCACTTATATTTAAATCAATTAACACATGGCAAGTAAGCACAAGTTGTTTTCCTCCTTTGCTGGAGGAAGGGTGGCAACCTTCGCTCCCCAGGAGAGGCTAATTTAACCAAACGTCTTTCAGGAAATCCGCTGTGGGGCACAGAAGGAGACCCAGGATTTTTGAATCCCAGGCCAGTTGGAAAACAACAAAACCACTTCCTCTCAGAGGAAGGAGCAAAAGGTGAGGGAGGCTGATAAGACATAATGAGGCAAAAACTGGCAGCCTGCTAATACTCTCACTTCGGGCAGCCTTTTTTTTTTTTTGCCAGTTTCCTTCAACTAGGAAGGAGTCGGAAAGAGTAATATAAGCTGAAATTGCTGACATACAGATGATTTCGGCTGAGGGAGTGGCCTTCCTGATGAAAATGCCCTCGAAAACAATTACTAAAGTAAAGGAAGATTCAGGTGGGTTGACCTGAAGCTAACTATAATTTAAGGAAATAGATGAATAAATATAAACCTAGTATAACTTAACATCAAATAAGGCTCCAAATATTTCTCAAATATACTATAGTATTCAATACATGAAATACAAGAAATACAAAAAAAAAATACAATGGATAGGCTGGGGATTTAAAGCAATATCTACCATTTACTATTTAACACTCCCAAAAGTGAGACTTCACAAATTCCACTTTCAATGGACTGAAGAACATGATCTTCAAATGTCCATAAAGCAAGTACATCCACTTCTTAAGACTTAAGATAAACAATGTAAAGTGCGCTGCGATCGGCAAGTAGATCCAGTCCTTAGGATTTGAGACAAACAATAAGAATTAAGCTGCAGTCAACTCATCCTCCAGATTATTCGATGAGTTTTCGATCCCTTCATCAGGACTGCACTGCAGACACCACCAACTTTATAATTGTTTTAATATATTGTTTAGGCAATCTTTGATGGTGTTTTCTACTAGTGGAATTTGTATATCTGAGACTTGTTTTTAAGGCAAGAGATGTTTCAGAGGTGTTGTCGAAGGCTTTCACAGCCGGAGTTCATTAGCTGTAGATTTTCCGGGCTGTATGGCTGTGGTCTTGGCATTGTGGTACCTGATGTTTCGCCAGCAGCTGTGACTGGCATCCTCAGAGGTATCACACAGAAAGATGGAGTACCCTCTGTGTCAAAGTGAGAAGAAAAATGGTAGGCAGGAAGGTGGGGTAGGGCTTGCCATTGCCTGCCTCTATGTCATACCCCTGGTATTCCTTGGAGGTCGTCTATCCAAATACTAGCCAGGGCCAACCCTGCTTAGCTTCCGAGATCTGACGTGATCAGGCTAGCTTGGGCTTTCCAGGTCAGGGCACTGGTGACCTAAAACTGCTTATGAACTCACTCTCTCTCCTCCATTCCATCCTCACAGCAACTCTCTGAGGTAGGCTGGCTGAGAGAGAGTGAGTGGGCCATGGTCACCCAGCCAGCTTCCATGGTAGAGGATTTAAACCTGGGTTTCCAAGATCCTAGTCTGACACTCTAACCACTATACCACACAGACAAAAGCTACAAGATTCAGCTTCTTGAAGGTCTCAGCTTTCGTTTTGTAATAAGGCCAGTTTCTAGCCTTCATAGTTGCAAAGATTAGTTTGAATATGTGTGGATAAGACTGGTGAAATCTCAGAAGTAAAGGGGGTGAAGGAATATACTTTCCAGTAGTCACAGGGTTATACGCAAATACACAGATTCATACAAGCAGCTGCCTTATGCTGAATCAGAACTTTGGCCTGTAGCCCTGACCTGGATAGCCCAGGCTGGCCCGTTCTCATCAGATCTCGGGAGCGAAACAGGGCCGACCCTGAAGGAGACCTCCAATGTTCCCTCTAAGATATGGAGTCTTGTGAGCAAAAATTCTACTTTGTGAGCTACTGGCATTAGCAAGTGATTTGGCTACTGCCTAAATTAGTCTGCTGTGGAGCCATCCTTTCTAAGCTAAGACAAAAATGTGTGAGCTGGAGGCTAGCTCACACTAACTCAGCTTAGAGGGAACACTGGAGACCTCCAAAGAATACCAGGGCCGGAAGGCCAGAGGCAGGCTATATCAAGCCACTTCTCTGACTGTCGTCATGCCCCAGTAGGAGTTGCCAGCGGCAATGTTCCCTCTAAGTTGAGTTAGTGTGAGCTAGCTCAGTTTTTTAGCCTCCAGCTCACACATTTTTGTCTTAGCTCAGGAAGGATGGCTCCAGAGCAAGTCAATTTATGCAGTAGCCAAATCGCTCACCTCACAACTTTAATGCCAGTAGCTCACAAAGTAGAATTTTTGCTCACAAGATTCCACAGCTCAGAGGGAGCATTGGCCAGAGGTCGCCATGACTTCCAGGTATGGGCATGTACACACACAAATGCAAAAAATACCTCCCAAAAAAGAACTTTGGTCTGTCAAGGCCTGTACTGTACTGTACTGTTTACTCTAGCTAGAAGTGGATCCCCACAGTCTCAAGCAGAGGCATTTCACTATCACTTACTACTAGGGCTGCCAAGTGGGGCGGGGGGCAGGTAACCCCCCGCTTCAGAGGCCCGATTTCCGCCGCCGCGGAATCAGGCCCCAGGGGGAACTCCGCCCCCCGAAAGCAGAGTGGCCGCGTCACCAGAGGTGACGCAACCACGTCAATCACGTTGGGGGCGTGGCCCCGATCGTCGGAGGAAAAACTCTATGGTTTTACGGGGCCATGCCTTCAACATGATCGACATCGCGCATCACTTCTGGTGACGTGCTGGTGGCGCACGCGCGCTCCCGGAGCCCGGTGAGGCTCCCCCACCGGTAAGAAAATTTGACTTGGCAACCCTGCTTACTACCTAAAAATTTCAACAGGAGATGCTGGGGATAGAACCCCGGACCTTCTGCATGCAAAGCAGAGGCTCTTCTGCTGAGCCACAGCCCCATGCCTCTCCAAGGTGTCAGAGCTCTGCACATCTCCTTGTTCCTCTCGATGACTAAAAGAAGCAGCATTCACTAAGCAAAATAATAAAAAGCAGAATAAATTATGCAAAGGAGCAATGAGCATTTGCTTAATTTGCATAATATAGGCCAACTGCATAATTTTGTTTTCTCAATGTAAGGCTGTGGGTATTGGTTCCCCTGCAGGGTCAGTCAATATTAAGGATTCTATCTCTCCCAGCTAAAATTCAATGGCACCAAAACTGTGGAATTCGCTCCCCAGGGAGATTAGTCTGTCCCCCCTGGATTATTGTATTCTGTGAGCAGGTGAAGACTTTTCTGTTTTTTCTGGTGTTCCCTTTTCACCCTCCTTGAATTGGTGTGTGTGTGTATATATATATATATATATATATATACTGTTTTAAAAGTTGATTTGTAATTTTTTACCTGTTTGCTGTCTTGACAGCCCTAATCAGGCAGAAAGGTGGGATCTGAATGTTTTAAATAATACATTTATATAATATATTATCACTTATACCCCACCTTTCTCTCCAATGGGGGACCCAAAGCGGCTTGCATCATTCTCCTGTCCTTGCATCTTTTCTTCACAACAACCCTGCAAGGATGATTAGGCTGAGAGTGTGTGATGGGCCCAAGGTCACCCAGCAAGCTTCCCTGTCAGAGTGGAAATTCAAACCTGGATGTTGTGGGTCAGCTAGGGCTCAGTGATAGCAAGGTCTCTTCAGGAGAAGAGGAGCCCCGTGTAGTCAGCTTTGAGTCAGCAGAAGTTAACCAGCAGGAAAGTAAGCTGCAGGCTTCTCAGAATTCACAGCCACTAGCTGGTGCAGAGCCACCAACACCCTCCAGCCCTTATTCAGCAAGTGAACCTCAGTGGGCAATTATTCCCAGCACACCAGTATCACCCACACCCTTAGAGTGCCACAGACGGATGCTGTTGTAAATCAGTCTGTGCTGAGTGACAGCTCAGATTTCTCAAATGAAGAGCTACCTACTAGCCCTGAGCTGGTAATTGAACAGCCAGCTACAGCTGGCTCTCAGACAGAAGGAGAACAACAAGAGATCAGCTTACCGGCTGATCAGGAGTCACAGCCTACACCTTGTAGTTCTGAAGCAGTAAACAAGTCTTCAGCAGCCACTCCCAGCCCACCTAGTTCACCCACACCCTTGCAGCGCAGACGCTGTCAGAGATGCTTAGAGTTGCAAGAAAGGAGAAGAAGTGTGAGACTCATCGCCCATCGTCAGCTGTCAATTGAAGAGACAAATGAGTAGTTTCAGGATGATTGCCAAGGAACTGCCTGGGAGTTTAGCTCATTAAGACTTGGCTATAAATTCAGCTGGGAGAAGCAACAGTTTGTGGATGCAACAAGTATACTTTGCTATTGAGCCACCAGCCTTGCTGCTACTGGACCTCTGCAATGCTGTCAGAGATGCTTAGAGTTGCAAGAAAGGAGAAGAAGTGTGAGACTCATGGCCCATCGTCAGCTGTCAATTGAAGAGACGAATGAGTAGTTTTGGGATGACTGCCAAGGAATTGACTGGGAGTTTAGCTCATTAAGACTTGGCTATAAATTCAGCTGTGAGAAGCAGCAGTCTGTGATGCAACAAGTACACTTTGCTACTGAGCCACCAACTTTGCTGTTTCCAGACCTCTACAACCTTGAACTAGACCTGACAACCAGCTTTTCTGGAACCCCTGACCTCAGACTGGACTTGGACTTATTGCATGGCATTCCTTAACCCCAGACTGGACTTTGGTTACTCTCTGCAACCTTGCCTGCGACCTGCCCTGCTGGACCCCAGCCCGTGCCTCCTGGGGAAGCTACATCAGTACAGAGGCTGAGAACAGAGCTACAGACAAAATGGCAAAGTGCACACCTCCTGGCCCAATGCCAGCAGCTTGCAGATAACAAAGATTAATAGTTGCAGAATTGCTTCTGAGCAACTGGTTGCAAGCATGACCCTTATGCATGGAGCTATAAAAACAGCCAAGAAAGGCTGTTAAGCATGGACACATGTATTATAGATACTAAGCCACTGACTCTGCCTTGCCTGACTTCTGGACCTTGGACCAAAGAACTCTGCCTTGCCTGACTTCTGGACCTCTGACCTTGGACTGAACGGCTCTGCTTTGCCTGACTTCTGACATCTGATACTCGGAGCCTGCAAACCAGTACATTGGGACTCCCAGGTCATATTCAACATTCTAACTGCTGCACTGTCATAATAATATCTGACTGTGACAATATAATAATAATAATAATAGGACAGGGCAAAGCTCACCAACGGAGCATGCATATTTGCATATACTGTTGTGCTGTGACTATAGAAAAAAAGCAAGTGTCCAGTAGCACCTTAAAGGCTAACAAAATTTGTGGTAGGGTATGAGCTTTCATGAGTCACTGCTCACTTCTTCAGATACAGCTAGAATTTATTTATTTGTGAGAATGTGAGTCCATCTGTCCTATATATTGGAAAGTGGAGTGATTTCAGATGCCGAATGACATTAGCAGGTGAATGATAAATAGAAGATGTGATTAGATTAGCTGTGATATGCAGAGAGACAGTAGGCATGGAGAAATCAGCACTGGTAATGAGACAAAAAACCTAGGTCTCAATTCAGTCCAGGTGGATGCATTGTCTTGAACTTTGTTATCAGTTGCAATTCAGCAGTCTCTCTTGTTGTGCTGTAAAAACACCAGAACACTCATAAGATCTCTCATGAGATCCCAGGTGCATTTCCAAAGAAAGGCTCTTATACAGTAGGACTGGAGGCAAAAAAACCCCCCAAACCTGCCCTGGAGGCAACCCCCTCCCCAAGAGTCCCTAAAATCATAAGGCTCAATACAATGCTAAATTAAATGGACCAAAGATATGCCTCAGCATAAGCAGTACATTTACATTCAGAGTTAAAATACATTGTCCATGGGAAAATATGTGTGTGTGTATGTGTGTGTGTGTGTGTATAACATAACCATAAGCAAAGATGTACACACATACACACACACTAAATTGCCCACTGCATTATGGCACAGCTGCCAATAAGGAAAAAGAATCTCCAAAAGCCAAAGTAGCAGACGAACCGATCTGCCTGCTTAACATACCCAATGGGTAGCTCATTCTGTACCCCAAATACTGGCTCAAAGCCCCCTGGTTTCTCTAAAGGAAATAACCTTTCTGTTTAGTACTGTGTAGTATTGTTTATTTTCACCACCTCCTTCCTTTTGCCAAACGCTCAGGAAATGCACTGCTCACCAAGATCAGGGACGTGAAACACTGCCTTTGTCCAGGTGATGTGTGGGCGGGCAACCGCTTCCTTGCGACCTTCTTCCCTCTCCTCCTCTCCCAAGGCACTTCAGTTGAGAAAGCTATTATTTCAGTCTCAGGCATCACTCAAACAGCTATTACTGACGAGTGGCCAATTAAGGGGCGGATTTGTAGCTCCAGTAAACAGGGGCTTCAAGGGACCCTCCGTGCACCAGGGGCCGCAGCCGTTGAAACTGTATGGGGAGTATTAACGAACGGGCTCGCCACAGCGCAGCTACAGTTTTGCCATGCCAGCCTCAATGCACTAGAAAAAGAAGCCCTGCCGTCTCTGTCCATGAGATCTGTCCATGAGATCTGCAAACCCAACCAGAGACAACTGGACAAGAGGGACACCTGGTGCAAGCGGCAAGGGCTCGCTCATACCACCAGCAAGTTAGTGGGGGGAAACCACCCCCACCAACGCTAGCCTAAGAAACAGATAGCCGCTTCTGGCTGCTTACATCCACCAGAATCTGCTTTACAATGTTATGAATTTATCCCACCCACCCAGATCTCCCAGTTCTGTGATTATACCCAGAGAAAATGCTAGCCAGTGTGGCACAGTGGTTAGAGTCTTGAGCTATGACCAGCAAGACCTGGGTTTCAAATCTCCACTCTGCCATGATGCCCACTGGTTGACCTTGGGCCAGTACACTCTTTCAGGCTGTTCTACCTTCCAGGACTGTTGTGAGCATACAGATAGGAGGAGACCATGTATGTTGCCCTGAGCACCAAGGTTGGGAGGGCAAGCGTGGAAAAAAATCAAACCAAGAAAGGAAGAGAAAAGAGCACAGATTTTCAGTATCAAACAGAATGAAACATTCTAACACCATTTTTGGTTGGTATTCAGAGAGAAATGCTTGACACCTTCAGCTACACATGAACACGCTGCCTTTTTTTTTCTAACAGGGCATAGTGGATTCATTATTTCTATAAATGTAATTGTAGGTGTGATATTTGCCAACCTGATGGAAAAATGTCCAAAGAGAAGAAGAAGAAGAAGGCGGCTTGCTTTTTCACACCGCCGGGTTAACTGCAAAGGACAAAGAGAACCCTGCTTTGCTGAAGTTAGATGTGGCTAAATTTGGACTCTTTGAAGTCTCCATACTGGGCAAAAGTGGAGCAAATGCACTCTCAACAGATGCCATGGTAAGCCGCTGGTTCGATCCTTGATTGGGACATCGGTGTTTAGCTGGTGCAAATGATTCTGCTAAACCTTGTTTATCTCCAATTCATTCCAATTTGACTTCCATTGCAGAGAGGGAAGCCAGCGACTGGATGCACAAAACACTTGCACAAGCCAGATGGTGGGTGTTGTGTATGCAGACCGCCACCGGGGGGCCAGCGGTCAGCCGGAACTGCCAGAACTTGACTCTGGGATAACAATAGGGACTAGCATCCTAGTCCCTCCACTGGGGAGCCAATGGGATCCGTGGCGGGAGATTCAAACCCACCAATGGGGACCAGGGGTGTGTCCCCCGGGGTGTATATAGTTGGCCTGCCGGCCGTTTGTCTGCATGTCTTGTTGTGTGCTAATAAAGCGTGCTATGCACCACGTCGTTGTCTGTCGTCTCTCCATGCGGCAACCCACTACACAATAGTGGGGGGACGGGGACAGAGGCTTAATATAACCAGAATGTGCATGCATCGGAGGGAGGATGTCTATCTGCCCACCATTACTTCCAAAGGAATGCATACCCCAAGGCACATTCCTATCATGCATGTGCCTGTCTACCACTATACTGTTTGCTTGGGGGGGGAGGGCAGGTGGATCAAAACCAAGAACCTCCCATGGGTGTATAAGTAAGGGGGAATATCTGAGAGCATCAGGATTCAAAGCAGGGAACTCCATGGAAATACAGGGCTTGAGCATCCCTAGAATTCAAAGATAATCAGAATACCTTAAAACCAAGAACCTCCTATGTGTGGGTAAGCCAGGGACCAGATGGATATCTGGGATCATGCGGAAGCAGAGCTGAGAACTCCATGGAAAGAAAGGAAGGGGGTTATGCATCCCTAGTGCTCAAAGATAATCAAAACATCTTTCCAACATTGCCACTAATTTTCAAAATTCCCATCTCAAAGCCATCGTGAATCACTGATGCCGGTTTCTTTGCTTAAGGGCTGAACCAAAATGTTATGGGCAGTTCCACGATCACTTTCTTACCAGCCTTTTAACAATGTGAATACAATTCAACCACTGAGGCTGCAAGTTAAATGGGAAGGCCAGTGACGGGGAGGATTGGGCTACGCAGTTGTCCTACCCCCTTCCTCCAACTGGAAATGGCTTGTACGAGCTGCTGGTATCTTCACTGGGGGAAACATTCTGGTGCTCCTAAGTTTTCTTGGGGGGGGGGATGGTGTAAAAGAAGAGGAAGAAGAGTTGGTTTTTACACCCTACTTTTTACCAGATGAAGGAGTCTCAGAGCGGCTTACAATTGCCTTCCCTTCCTCTCCCCACAACAGACACCCTGTGAAGTAGGTGGGGCTGACAGAGCTCTGAGAGAACTGTGACTGACGGAAGGTCATGTGGAGGAGGGGAATCAAACCACCACTCTTAACCACTTGGGGAGGTAGCAGTTTTCGGCATCACAGAACAACACATATTTAAGGTGTCGTTCTACCATAAATTCTTTCTCTGTGTTCTAGCCAGCCCTTTTTTAAAATTTGCTTCATTCATACTCCCTCCTTCTCCCTAACGTGCCCCCAAAGCCATCTACCTTGCTCCCCTGCCTTCCATTTTATCCTCACAACAACCCTGTGAGGTAGGTTAGGCTGAGAGCATGCAACTGGCCCAAGGTCACCCAGCAAGCTTCCGCGGCACGAGTGGGGTTTCAAACGCTGGCCTCTTGGATCCTAGTTTAACAACTACGTGATGCTTTCCCCAGTACTTCTAGCTAGCCGCAAACTTCTAAAGAATACGACAGATTCAATCCTCCTTATTTGTTCTTTCACGCATCCTGGTCGATAGATACCCAGCAAACTTTCAATAAATACAACACATTATTTCTAAGTAACTGCAAGATACTGCTCCCACTCTTTCTCTTCTAACAAGGTTAAAGGAGAGGGTGGGTGTAGAACACACAAGGTATCGCGGCGATGCAACAGCAAAAATAAGATGCGACTCTAATAATGATCTATTTACATCCTTGGCGATTATATCTCTTTCTATGTCCACTTTCAGGGCTTTTCCAGCAAGCAGAGGGCTAGCCCGCTTGCGGGGAGGGCGGGATAGAAATCAAAGTAATATATAAATAAAAAATAGCCTCAAGCCAGGAAGACCTTGTTTCAGAAAGCCAGGGTAGGGCAGTGGTTGGCACACTGAGCTAGGACTTGAGAGAGACACAAGTTCAAATTCCCCAATTCGCCATGTCACTGTAATTCCGTCTTGCCAACTTTAAAGGAAGGTTGTTAAAATAAAACAGAGAAGGGGGAAATTATTCACAAGCTTCTTCGAAAAGTGTAAATCTGTAATAAACGAATACTAGAAAAGAACTCTCTCTTTGGGGGGGGGGCCTGCTTCACACGTTTTATACATCATGAATGTGCATCTAAAAATATAATCCTACACGGATGTGGGAAATGCACGTTTACAGACATGTGCATCAGACAGGTACACTCATCGCAACGCAAGGACTGGTGCTGGAGTCCCTGCTGGGTGTTTGCTCAGATACCAAGCAACCCAGGTTTGCTGCCATGGGGAGTGTGAATTGGCTCCCCAGGATAAGCATCTCGCTCTTTGTTACTCTCCTATAAAGACGAGAACAGGAGCTATCCGACAGGTGGAAGATGAGCTAAGGGTTGTCAAATGCTCTCTGCAGTAGAAGTGCTATAGAAATGTATGAATAAAAAACTGTAGATCTACAGTTATTTCACTGATACCCGTACAGGTAGCTATCACTTTATTCCTGAGCATGTACACTACACACACACACACACACAGCGTGTGGTATGCAAAACGCTTCATAAGTGAAGATAAAAAGCTGCAGACGGTTGAGTACAATGCAACTCACTTAAGGATTGTGATATCTGAATCCTAGTGGAGAGATCTTTGGTTGGATTGGATCCACGCGTTCTGCACAATTGCAGCCGTTCACCGACTAATCTTCCTGTCCTGGCAGCAATGGTGTAATAATCACTGACGTCCCAAGTCTTCGATGCCCAGATATGCCGTGTCCTCAGCAACAAACCGACCTCTTCCATTTCCACAAAAAGAAAGTTTTCACCCATAAACTGGAGCGCAGAGCGTCCTGCTCCCTCCGTTCTCCCCACTCGCCCACTCACCCTCATGTTCCCACAACACTTGTTTCCACTTCTGTGCATCAATTTCTCACTGCAAATGCCACACGCTGATGGATTCATGTTTGCAGGGGGCTGCAATTTCAGCACTCTGCAAGTGAAAAACCCTTCAACACCACATCGGTGTATGTTATTCAACAAGGTGATTCGGCAAAGGGTGCAAAACTCAGTCTCTAGCCAGAGAAAGGGAATCACGTTATTTACCTCCTGGGGGGATCTAAGAAGATTGGGGGAGGGAAAAGATGACCAAATCCTTCCAAGTTCTCCTGGCTGGCTCTCCAAAGGGATGTCTAGATTAGAGTCCCGGAGTACCTTAGAGACCAACAAGGTTTTTGGGGATATAAGCAGTGTTCCCTCTAAGCTGAGTTAGTGTGAGCTAGCTCACAGTTTTTTAGCCTCCAGCTCACACATTTTTGTCTTGGCTCAGGAAGGATGGCTCCAGAGCCAACTAATTTATGCAGCAGCCGAATCGCTTGCTCACAATTTTAATGCCAGTAGCTCACAAAGTAGAATTTTTGTTCACAAGACTCCATAGCTTAGAGGGCACATTGGATATAAGCATATACCTCGAAAACCCTGTTGGTCTCGAAGCAATGCTTCCTTTAAGCTGTGGAGTCTTGTGAGCAAAAATTCTACTTGGTGAGCTACTGGCATTAAAGTTCTGAGTGAACGATTTGGCCGCTGCATAAATTAGTCTGCTCTGGAGCCCTCCTTCCTGAGCTAAGACAAAGATGTGTGAGCCGGAGGCTAAAAAAACTGTGAGCTAGCTCACACTAACTCGGCTTAGAGGGAACACTGTCTCTCAGGTGCTACCGGATTCGAATCTAGCTGTTCTGCTGCAGACCAACACGGCTCCCCTCTGAAACAAGCTTCCGACGGAGGGAGCTTTGACTTTCAAAAGCTCATATCCCGAAAATCTTGTTGGCTTCTAAGGTGCTCTCAGACTTGAATCTGGCGTTCCTGCTGCAGTCCGACAGGGCTGCACTCTGGAACTATCTCCCGATTGTGTCTCCCAACAAGAAGGACCTGAGCAGCCCGCTGGTTCAGTTCTGAGAGGCCACACTTTTTGTCCTCGCCTGTCCTCGAGGTGTGCCTTTGGCTCTCTCTGCCTTCTCCCAATCGTCTTCAAACACACACACGCCCCTTTATCTCAGGCTTACCCCTCTACCATCTTTGGCCCCACCAACCCCTGCTTGGGGACCATTTGGCTCTTTGAGCTCTACATTTTCTGGTCTAGACTAAAAAGGTTTACAGAGGCTGGCAGAGAAAATGGGATCACTTTGCTTCCCGGTGTTTCCTCTGGTCCACCTTTGTCCTCTCCTACCTGAGTCTCCTTCCCACCACCTGACTCCCCCGTTCCTCTTCTTCTGCCCTGCCTCTCCTCCCGGTGCCCCCTGCCGCCCCAGTGCTCCCCTGCCGCCCCAGTGCTCCCCTGCTGCCTCCCCCCACCCCGCTCTCTGTCCCTACACTGCCTGCCAAATCCCGCGCATCACAGCCTTTCGGGGTCTGTCCCTCAAGCACACTGACTGGGAGCGCGGTCCCACCGAAAGCAATGCGCGCTGAGCCAACGCGGCTAGGATCGGGCTCCTTGCCTCGGATCGACTCCTGGAGCAGCGTTTTCCTCCGAGCTCGGCTATTCCTCCCAGCCGTCGAAGTTCCTCTCCCCTCTGGCCATGGACACAGCGACATACAGCCCGTGGCTTTGACCCCCCCTCCTCGCCCCCCCCCCGCCCAAAGGATCAGAGGATTTGGAGGATTTGTCTGCTGAAGGCTATCAGCCACGGCACCTAGGTGGAACCTCCACGAGCAAGAGCAGTATATCTGACTGTAAGAGCCAACTGGTGGGCAGTTCTCTCCAGCGGGCGCGATTCCTTGGGGGGCAACCGGCTGGCCAGTGTCGGACACTTTCTGGCCGCCCCAGGAGGCTCCTCTTTGTATATTCTCCCTTCCTTGACAGCCTCTTTTGCCCAGTCCCTCGGCTTCTTCCCTCTCCTCCTTGACTCTCTCGCCACCGCCTTTCCTCACCGCCCAGCGCTTGCCGTCTCCTCCTGCCCCTTTCCCCTACCCCTCGCTGCCCCTCCACAACCACTGCCTCCCCCTCCCCGACCGCCTGCGCCCCGAAGGAGCCCCGCTTTCCCCTCGCCAGGAAACTCCGGGTTCCGCTTCCCCGGGATGTCCACCCCCAGAAACTGCACACGGCGGGAGGACGGATCTCCCGGAATCTCCCTGCAAGCCCCGGGAGTCCCAGTCCCTGGCCGCGGCCGCTTACCTGCTCTTGCTGCTGCTGCTGCCGGCGGCGCAGGGATCCGAGGCGCTTCTCCGCGCGTCCAGCCCGGGCAGAAGGGACGAGGCGGAGACGTGAGCGGGATGGCCGCCTCCTAGCGCACATGCACCGAGGCAGTGGGGAGCCTCAGCAGCACGCCCGCAGCGCTGGGCACCGGGCAGGGGCTTGCATTACTCTGCTGCTGCTGCGCCCGCTCCTCCTGCCGCTGCTGCTGCTCCTCGCTGGCGTGCAAAGCGGTTCTACGACTTCCAGGGAAAGGGGTGGGGGTGGGGGGAGCGAGAGCGGCGGGGGAGGGAGAGAGCGAGAGATACGGGCCTGATGGATTCACAAACCTGACCCACAGTCCTTTCCTTGCACCTCTGGCTCTCCCCTTTCCCATTCGTGACACTGAGCAGAACTTGCATTGTGGGAGGTCATGGCCTCCATGGCTTCCCTGCCCATGCTCAGCAACACTGGCTGCCCCTGGGGAGGGATGACACGGGCAGAGAAACACAGAGCAAAACACATTTTTTTGGGGGGGGGACCCTGAAGCAGTAGGGACAAACGAGTGACAAAAATGACAGTGCGGAAGAGCAGCAGAACTCTCAGCCGTCCCCTGTCCTCAAAAGGAAAGAGCATTGGGGGGGGGGGGGTTACTTAAAACACTTGTACGCAGCCTGGCCGAAATAGTCACAGCAGAAATATGATCGGTACCTTAGATGGGCCAGGTCTCCAAAATAATCACTCCGAAATAATCACGACAATGATTATAGTTTGCAACAGTGGTTAAAACAAAAAACCCACAAAAAAGCTCTCTCTCGAAGATCCAGCGACCCAATGGCCTTCCGAACAGATGGGTTTTTAAACCCCCTCTGTGCCAAAGAAAGGAACCACTCAAAACCTCACTGAGAAGGTCATTCCACACCCTCGCCCTCACTTTCCTCCTTGCAGACGGATTTATTTAAAAACTGTATTAAGGGCCTGCATCCCAGAGTTGTTATTAGGGAGACCGTTAATGTAAAAGCACTTTGCGGCGCTATAAATAGAGAAATAATAATGAATACGAACGGCTGCAAAGTGAGTTTAATTTTAGACAGATCTAAGCCCCAGAATCCATTTTGAATCACAGGGCAAGTCGGCTGTGATCCTGTAAGAAGCTGAGTTCAGCGGTAAGCCAGGCTGGGTTCTTTCTTACATCACCCTGGCCTCATAGGAGTCGCAGCGGTGCCCTTCGTTCCCAAACCATGGGGTGAACCTGAGAAGCCCTGGGCTGTGCCAGAGGTGCCCACCCTGCTGAGCAGTCAGGTTAGAACTGATAAAAGGAAGTCCTTCTTCACCCAAAGAGTGTTTAACACATGGAATTCACTGCATGGACGGCTTCAAGAGGGAACTGGATAAACATATGGAGCAGGGGTCCATCAATGGCTATTAGCTGCCCACAAGGTATAGATAGGAACTCCGTCTGGGGCAAGTGATGTTCTGTGTTCTTGGTGCTTGGGAGGGGGGCAACAGTGTGTGGGGGGGGCTTCCGGTGTCCTGGCCCCACTGATGGACCTCCTGATGGCACCTGGTATTTTTGGCCACTGTGTGATGGAGTGTTGGACTGGATGGGCTATTCGCCTGATCCAACATTGGCTTCAGAACATAAGAGACACCAATGTTGGATCAGGCCAAAGGCCCATCCAGCCCAACACTCTGTATCACACAGTGGCCAGAAATACCAGTGCCATCAGGAGGTCCACCAGTGGGGCCAGGACATTAGAAGCCCTCCCACTGTTGACACCCCCCCCCCAAGCACCAAGAAGACATGTTCTTATGTTCATATGTTCTTATGTTCTTCTGCCCCATGGGCCTCTCCTGTATGGTCCAGGCCTTCTCACTTAACCCTTGCCATGTGGAAGGAGTGGAACTCCTGGAGCCTCCAAGGTAACCAAGCACCCTGCATAAGGTTTCCAGCTCTGGGTTAGGAAATTCCTGGAGATTTGGGTTGGGACCTAGGGAGGGCAGCGTTTGGGGGAGGGAGGGAGTTCGGCAGGGTTGCAATATCACTCTAGAACTTCCACCTCTCTAGACTCTATGGTATTCCATGGAGTCCACCCTCTGAAGCTGCGGTTTCCTTCAGGGGATCTGATCTCTGTAGTCTGGAGATCAGTTGTAAATCCAGGAGAACTCCAGGTCCCACCTGGAGGCTGGCAACCCTAGGCCCCCATCTAAGACTGCTTCGGATTGCAGCCTATATCCCAAAGCCTAGGAGGAAGCAACAAAGAAGGGCCTCTGCGCATGTGCAGACTGCATTTTCCTTATCACAGATACGTCTGACAAAGTGGGATCCACTCCCGGAAAGCTTACGCTGGAATATATTTGTATATCTTTAAAGTACCACGAGGCTCTTTTGTTATTGTGGCCACGGCACACGCACGCAGCTGCCGCTCTGGAACAGGTCTTCATTGCTGAAAACCACCATCCCCCCTTCACCCTGGTGAGCTCGGCCAAGAGAAAAGGTGCCCTGGGGAGGTTGGCAGCGGCAACACCCCTTTGCCCCCACCCCTCTCACGCCCACCCACTGCTATCCCTTCCCTCCTCATTCCTCTAGGCTTCTCCAAACGCTGTGCAAGGGATACAGGTTGGGAGGGCCCAAGAAGGTTTCCAGAACTCTAGTGAGAGGCCATGCCCTGCTCCAAGATGGCAGGGAGACAAGGATGGAAGGGTTTTGTTTGTTTTGCTCCAGATCCTGGGCACTGGGAGGGGAGGGCAGTGGAAAGAGAGTGGCAGAGGTGGGCAGCAGGCTCAGCCATGTCCCCACATCCATACATTCATTGGGGCCTTCAGAACAGAGGAGTTTCCAGGAAAAGTTCAGTTCTGAAACCTTTGTTTTTCAACCTGCCAAGTACTTTGCATTTAACAAACTCCTTCGTTCCAGTTAAAGGCAAAGGTTTTACCTTGCTTGAAAGCTAGTCGAGTCTGACTCCAGGGGGCGGTGCTCATCTCCGTTTCCAAGCCGAAGAGTCAGCGCTGTCCGAAGACTTCTCCGTGGTCAAGTGGCCGGCGTGACTAGACACCGAGGCGCACGGAACGCTGTTACCTTCCCACCGAAGCAATAACTATTTATTTACTTGCCATTTCTTGCTTTCAAACTGCTAGGTTGGCAGGAGCTGGGGCCAGAGATGGGAACTCACTTTGTCATGCGGCACTAGGGTCTCGAACTGCCGAGCCAGTTTCCAGTTACAGTAGCATAATTTGAAAGTTTATGTGCTTATATGCTTCATTTAGATCCCACCTTTCTCCCCACTGGGGCTTACGTCATGCTCCTCCATTTCATCCTCACAACAACCCTGTGAGATGAGTTAGCCTGAGAGTGTGTGAGTGGCCCAGGAAGGGTCGCTCAGCAAGCTTCCATGGCAGAGCCGGGATTCAAACCTGGATCTCCCCAATCCTAGTCCAACACACTACCTGGTATGTGTGGGTGAAATACTTTGTCCCAAGTAAGTACAGAGTTTTCATCTGCTAGTGAGGATCATTGCTCAGGAACTGCCACTATCAGGTTGTTGGAGCCATTCAGGTGCCACGAAATAAAACTCCAGCCAAGGCCTGGGACCATCCTATGAAGAAGAAGGTTTTTATACCCTGCTCTTCTCTACCTTAAGGAGTCTCAAAGCGGCTTAAAATCCCCTTCCCTTCCTCTCCCCACAACAGGCACCTTGAGAGGTTAGGGATGCCAGCCTCCAGGTGGGACCTGGGGATCCCCTGGAATTACAGCTCATCTCCAGACTACAGAGATCAGTTCCCCTGGAGGAAACGGATGTTTTGGAAAGTGGGCTCTGTGGCATTGTACCCCACTGGGTCCCCTGTCCTTCCCGGGCTCCACCCCCAAATCCCCAGGAGTTTCCCAACCTGGATTTAGCAACTCTACCCCCTCCATCCCCTGCCAGTGGCCAAGGGGGACCTACCTGGCAACCCTTTGTGAGGCAGATGGGGCTGAGAGTTCTGAGAGAACCGTGACTGGCCCAAGGTCACCCCAGCAGGCGTCATGTGGAGGAGGAGCGGGGAATGAAGACCAGATTAGAGTCCACCGCTCTTAATTGCTACACCACGCTGGATCTCCTGTCTGGCTTCTATTTGTTAATTTGGGGACTAGTTCCCCATATGGCTGGAATTCCGTGTCAGAGTATTAGGACTTCAGGCTGCTGGTGTAGAAGCTCTCGTAGGGTTGCCGAGTCTACTTACCTTGGTGGCGGGGGAGCCTCGCCAGGCTCCGGGAGCTGCCGGTGGACATGTGCACGAAGCGCGTGTGTGCCGCCAGCACATCACCGGAAGTGACGCACGGCGTCAACACATTGAGGGTGTGGCCCCGATCGTTGGAGGGAAAACCATAGAGTTTTCCCTCCGACGATCGGGGCCACGCCCCCAACATGATCGACGTGGTTGTGTCACCTCTGGCGATGCAGCCACGCAGCGCTTCAGGGGGCGGAGTTCCCACCGGGGCCCAATTCTGTGGTGGCGGAAATCGGGCCTCCAAAGCGGGGGTTTACCCGCCCCCCGCCCCCACTTGGCAGCCCTAAGTTCTCGTGATACGACAGGTCTTCCCATTTGGAAAAAAAGTTCCCTGTGTGTAGAAGATGAATGTCAGGGAGAAAGATTGTAGCCTAGTGTGGAGAAACACCATTTGGTGGATGTGTTTAGCTTGGTGTGGGCTGGATAGAAGGAGACCATCAAACTTGAGGTAGGCCTTGGCCTAGTCTCCTCCTCATTCCCCCCTTCCCCTCCTGTCTCCAACCAGTAGTCTGCGGGCAGCTCCCTAGAGAGGACAGGAAGTCCATCAAGGTGGTGAGGAGATCTGCCCCAGAATGCTGCAGGAGGGAGAGCCAGTTCCTGGGTGGGAACTGCTGCTTTAGATAGCGGGGTTTGGGGTGGGAATCCAGTTCAGTCAGAAGTTTGAAGCCTGTCAGACAGTCGGTTGGAGGCTGCAGGAGGCAGAGGCCATTTTGGGAGACATGCTGATCCTACTTTCTCCAATGAAATGAAGTAAAGTACCTGCCCTGCACACCATCCAGGTAGGGCATGAGTGTAGAGAAGGGAGAGATGGAGCGGTTTTGTCACCTTTATTTTGATTCTTCAGTTCACTGTGGATATGCCTGTAAATAGTTCAGAGCTTTTAATAAATCCTTGAACTGTTGAAGAAGTCCCTCTGTGCCGGGTTGTTCCCCCACCCGCTATGGGTGGGTTAGGGGATCCCTATGGAGGAGAACAGGGGCAAAATAGCCATTTGCCAGCTCTCTAGGGGAGCCCCAAAGATTTCCAGGAAGCCTCGAAGTGGAATCCTAATGACACCAGAGGGAGGTTAGGAGGCAAGACAGGGACAGTGGTGGCAGCAGTACCCGGAGGCAGTGGAGAAAAACTGCCCCTTCAGGTGCCAGGTCAGGCAAAGGAGGGGTGGGCAGAGCGGGACCCGCCAGCTGACACAGGCCGGTTCCACCACATTGTGGTGGCAGATGTGGGATAAGACAGACAGACTGAACAGGCATTTAAAACAGAGCCAACTCTGAGTGAACAGGCATTTAAATAATTGGTGTGCCCACCAGACAGTAACGGAAGATTTATTTATTTTTATTTTTTTTGGTTGACTGATAGAGGGAAAGGAGTTAGGATGGAGCCTACCAAGACACAGGACATTCTGAAAATTACAGACACACAGCTCCAGGAAGAATGCGTGAAGCGGCAACTGGAGTATGAAAATAGGATTATGAGAGATATGCAAGCTCTCCTGATAGACCGTAAGCAGCAGGCAGGGCCACCCGCAGAAGTGCGCCCAAACCAGCCAGAGGCGAACTTCCAGATGCAACTGGAACTGGAATGAATGCATGTCCAGGCCGCGAGGGAGCAGAGAGAACATGAACTGGAACTCCAGAGGAGGCAAGCAGAAGCCCACAGGCAGGAGCTGGAAGACCAATAGAGAATGGAAGAAAGAACAGCCGAGGCTCGAAGACGGGAGCTGGAGGACAAGCAGAGGATGGAAGAAGAGCATGAGCTTGAGATGCTGCATCTGAAAGCTGTACAAAGCCAAAAAATAAAAGTCACCCACAAGGACTTTGTCACATACAAGGAGAGAGAAGACCCCTCCATATACCTTTCCAATTTGAGAAGGCAGGCAAGCAGTGGGTAGGGGTGTGCAAAAAAAAAAATTCGGCTCGATTCGGATTCGACCGAATCGGGCAGAATCAATTTCGGCAGGCATAAAGACTCCTGCATGTCCATTTCGGCAGTAGGAGCCATTCAGGAGTCTTTCGGCCAGCCGAATGTCAGTTTCAGCCCCATTATATCCTACAAGAGGCGGGACCTGCGATACTCACGGGGGGGGGAGATATCTCATATCACAGACACACAAACACACACTTTCTCCCCAGGCTCCCCTGCAGCTGCCCAGACCCACTGTTTCCCTCCCCTCGTGGCTTGTTTGGAGCTGCTCCAGACCACCTCGCCAAGGCCCCCCCCCCCTCGGTGGTTTGTCCAGTACTGCTCTGGACAGGCTGAGCTCGCTGAGGCTTCCTCTCCCCCTTAAGGCCATTTCAGCAGGCGCTACGGTGCCGCATGCCAAGAGGCACTCTTCATCAAGCTGGGGCCTCGGGCGTCTGACCTCATCAGCCTGCCTGAGGTGGGTCAAGGCTGGGGGTGACCACGGGAACTTTCCGGGTGGGGCGGACAGCCGTTGCCTAGCAATTCCTCCATGCCGCCGCGAGTAACCCCCCCCAAAAGCCTCCCAATCTTAAACGGAGGACGAAGGACCGGTTAAGAGTGGAGGACTCTAATCTGGAGAACTGGGTTTGATTCCCCACTCCTCCACGGGAAGCCTGCTGGCTGACCTTGGGCCTAGCCGACATAACCGAGTTAAAACAGAGTCTGGCTGCGTACCTCTTTCTCCCGGCCTCTCTCGCGGGAAGTGAAGCATGGAGGCGGCACTAAGGTGCTCCCCGGCTTGCGTTCTCTCTCTCACTCTCTTCCTCTGCCAGCTTGCCCCTTTTCGCTGAGGCAGTGTAGATGCTTGGCCAGGGTGCCCGGTTTTCAGATTTTTGTGCACACCTGGGGACTGCCCCAAGTGTGCACGAAAATCTCCCTCCCCCCAGGTGCCCCCGATGCGCGGATTTAGATATCCGCATGCAGGGGGCACCTTTCGCTATTAGATATATAGATGGGCCATTGAAGTCAATGGCAAAAACATAGGGTATATTCTGAGGGCTGGAGGGGAGGGGATTTCAGGGAGAGGCTCCAAACTCGCAGGATAGCTGCTGGAGCCTCTCCCCAAGATACCAACCAAGTTTGAAGAACATTGGACCAGGGGGTCCAATTCTACGGGCCCCCAAGCAGGTTGCCCCTATCCCTTCCATTGTTCCCTATGGTGGGAAAAAGTAAAATTGTGCATACATTAGATTAATTTTATTTCTGTTTCCTAGGCATAGGCCCAATTAGGACAAGACCTCCCCCACCCCATTAATCATCCCAATGTAACTCTGTGGGCACAGAGCTGGAGGATTTCAAAACGATGGCATGTGGGCACAATGGCCCACCTCTTTCAACGTAATCACTGGCTATCACATAGATGTGTCATGTTGAGAACAATGACCATGAAGCAAGGTGAAGGTCTGCTGAAGAAACAACATTTTTTAGCTAGATGCTGGTTCTGTTCCTAACATGCCGCACCAGGATGAATGAGCTGAATTCTCTTCCTGTTACTAAGCAGCTATGGCACAATATTGAATGTTAAGATAAGGCAATCCAACGGCACACTCGAGAAGAGAGAAAGCTGATCGCAGTCAGAGGTCAGGAAGCTGGTGCCTTTCCTCTCTTGCACCGAATTGCAAAACGGGCTCGAGAAACAAAGAGGCCCTTTCCCTCCCCTCTTTCTCCTAAAGTATCAGGCAGTACTGATACAGAACGTGGGGTTCGGAGAACTACAAGCACGAGGCTAGCCATGGACCCTCCCTTGTAATAACCATTGTTGAGTTTCCGTCACAGCAGCAGACCCTCTTATTCCTTCTTTCAGCTACACGGTTATTTGCATTTTTGGCCTTGACTCAGTCTCCATGAAACGAAACCATGGCTTTATTAAACTAGGCACGTTGGATTGGAAAGCTGTTCTGCTTGATCCTGCCTGATCCCCCTTTTCACTGCAGCCAAAAGGGCCACTCTTCTGTCTTTCATCAACCAAAAGGCTGGTAAGAGGATCCATCCCAATGTAATTGTCTGAAGCTGGCCCACTTTAGAGACAATGGCTAGTTAACAGTCCATCGAACTAGAATCCGAGGCCACAGTTTGAAGCTGGCTGACTAACTAGCATGATGTAGTGGTTAAAGTGTCAGACTAGGATCTTCCATGGAAGCTTGCTGGATGACCTTCAGCCCAGAGGTGGTCTTAGCCAACAGGCAACAGGGGCAGCTGCCCTGAGAGGGGTCTAGGGTTGCCAGGTGAGGCCGACAAACTGGCGGGGGGCTTACCAGGAGGCTCTGGGAGATGGGAGGGGAGAAGCGTGATTGAATGAGGCGAATTCTGGGTGAGCTGCCATCGCATTTAAAGGGACAGTGTTCCTTTAAAATGCCTTCCCTCCATTGGAAATAATTTAGGATGGGGGCACCTTCTTTGGGGGGTCGTAGAATTGGACCCCCTTGTCCAATATTTTTGAAACTTGGGGGGAGCAGTTTTGAGGAGAGGCACCTGAAGCTACGCTGAAAATATGGTGTCTCTACCTCAAAAAACAGCCCCCCCCCCACAGTCTCAGATGCCCATGGATTAATTCTCCATTATACCCTATGGGGACCGGTCTACATAGGGCATAATGGAGCGCCCAGTGGCCATTCTCCCCCCGCACTTCCTGATAGCCCTGAAGCTGGGGGAAGGGCTCCAAATCGGGGGATCTCCCACCCCCAACTGGGGATTGGCAACCCTAGAGGGGTCTGATTGCCTGTGGTCCCACCCCCTTGATGGAAGGGGGAAATAAAAAAGAGCCGGCTCCCACCACCACGCATACCCATCTGTGGCTCAAGCCGCTGTCTCAGCAGTGGTCATTTGTGCTGACTCCTTCCAAGACAGAATCGTTAACACTGACTCTGCCGGTACGATTCTGCAGGGCCTGCAAAACAGAGTTGTTCCGCCGGACCTCTGGTTGAGGACAGTACTGGGCTCCTAGCCAATAGGCTACAGCTAGTTTTGGCCTTCCCCTCCTTCCCCCTTGCTTCCCCCCCTTTTCCCCTCCTTCTTTCAGATGTCTGTTTATGGCCCCTCTGTATGAGTTTTACGCCATCTGAAATTGTATAGTAGCTGCCTTGTTGCTTTTATTGTATTTATTGATTTCGATTAATTGTATGTGTCATTTTAGAAGGTTTTTAATTCTATATCTATAATTTGTTGTCACCCGCTCTGAGCCAGTTTTGGGGAGAGCGGGTTTTAAATGAAATAAATAAATAAATTACTCCGGCCAGTCACTCTCTCTCATTGTGGCCTACTTCACGGGACTGTTGTGAGGATAACTAGAGGAGGGGAGAGCAATGCAAGCTGCTTTGGATCCCTGTTAGAAAGGCAGGTTACAAATATATGAATGAATGAATAAAACCAGTTCTTTGTAGCGGTGGCTTCACATGCTATATGAATGCAGTCGTGCTGACCTAATCCTGCCTTGTTCCCCGGCAACGCCTTCACACACTCCCCAACTACAGAGAAATTCGGCACACTATGTACACATATTAAAAGAAAGGCTATTGTATCGATTAAAAAGAAGGTACACTGCACCAATTTAATGCACAGGCCATTCCTGTTTGCAGCACACCTATTTAGATGGCAGCTGCTGAGTAAGAGACAGTGGGAAAGCGGTGATCATCTTGCAGAAGGATAATCATTAGCCCTTTAGCCCGAGTATATTAATTTGCATGCGGGTGCAAGAGTTAGGTTCCCTTCCACATCCTGTTGCGGGCAAGAATTCTGTGATATTTATAAGCTAAGAACTGGGTGTGTTCTCTTATTCTGCAATTGTGCCATTCACATGGAACTTAGCAGTTTTCAGCATTCGGAAACATCTCCGTGGGGGACGGACACACACAGAAGGAACGGTGGCCATTTGCAAATTTTCCCCTGGTTATCCATTTTAAATGCTACCTTTGGGATAGATGTTTCCCAGATATGAAAAATGAATGAGTTGTCAAGTGGGAATACTATTTGCTGAAAAAGTAAATAGCACGAAGAACTGGTTCCAAGGTTTACACCTGGCTAGCTAAAGAGTAGCTGCCAGATACAACAAAATGGATTGAATATTAATCGTTTCTAAGGTTTATTTCTCACAAGGAAACAGGATGGGCTGCAAAATTTCTGTGGGGTCTGGATGAGGGCGTTTTAAGGGGTCACCCCCCCATATTCTTGCAGGGCCCAGGGTGTTGTGGACAGCCATTAGGGAGCTTCAGACAAAGACTTTCCCTAGGCTCTCTTTCACACCATACATTCCCCCCTCCTGTATTTGGAAGACTCTTTGTCATAAGTCAGTCTGTGCTGAGTGATGGCTCAGATTTCCAAGATGAGGAGCTACCTGCTAGCCCAGAGCCGGTAATTGAACAGCTGATTGCAGTTGGCTCTGAGCCAGAAGGAGAACAACAAGAGGTCAGATTACTGGCTGATCAGGAGTCATAGCCTACACCTTGTAGCTCTGAAGCAATAAACCAATCTTAAGCAGAAGCAGCCGCTCCCAGCCCACCTAGCTCACCCACACCCTTGCAGCACCAACACTGTCAGAGATGCTTAGAGTTGCAAGAAAGGAGAAGAAGTGTGAGACTCATGGCCCATCGTCAGCTGTCAATTGAACAGACCAATGAGTAGTTTCAGGATGACTGCCAAGGAACTGCCTGGGAGTTTAGCTCATTAAGACTTGGCTATAAATTCAGCTGGGAGAAGCAACAGTTTGTGGATGCAACAAGTATACTTTGCCACTGAGCTACCAGCCTTGCTGCTACTGGGCCTCTGCAACCTTGGACCTCAGACTGGACATGACAACTGGCTTTTCCGGAATCCCTGACCTCAGACTGGACTTGGACTTGCTGCCTGGAACTCCTTGACTGGACTTTGGTAAGCCTGTTCCCTGGAACCCCTGTCTTTTGGACTGGACTTTGGTTACTCCCTGCAACCTTGCCTGTGATCTGCCCTGCTGGACCCTATCCTGTGCCTCCTGGGGAAGCTACATCAGTACACTCTTCAGTTTAGAAAAAGGACCAATGAGGGGACATGGCAGAAGTTTATAAAACTATGCCTGAGGTGGAGAAAATGGATGCAAAGAACTTTCCCCTCATTCTTCCATAATACTAGAACTCAAAGGTATGCAGTGAACTTGATGGACAATAGATTCGGCCGGGGCAGACAAAAGGAAATACTTTTTTATTCAACAGTTGTATTTTGGACTTCACTGCCAGTGGATGTCGTGATGGCTGTAAGCAAAGATGCCTTTAATTGTGCATTAGACACATTAGTGGAGGATAGATCCATCGTCCATCTGTGGCTAGTAGACTTGGCGACTAAAGGGAACCTCCACTTTTAGAGGCAGTAAACTTCTGAATACCAGGGCTAGGAGGCAACATCAGGGGAAGGCCTTGGCCTCTGTGCCTTGTTTGTGTGTCGTCCCCCCCCCCTCCCAGCAACTGATTGGCTGCTCTGTGAGGAAGGATGCTGGGGCTGGATTAGATGGGCCTCTGGTCTGATCCAGCAGGGCTCTTTTTGTTGTTGTTGTTCAGTCACACAGTCAAGTCCGACTCTTTGCGACCCCATGGACCAGCTCCCGCCAGGCCCTCCTGTCTTCCGCCGTCCTCTGAAGTTGGCTCAATTTCATGTTCGTTGCATCTATGACACTGTCTAACCATCTCATCCTTTGCCGTCCCCGTCTTCTTTGACCTTCAATCTTTCTCAGCATCAGGGTCTTCTCCAGGGAGTGCTCCCTTCTCATTTGGTGGCCAAAGTATTTGAGCTTCAGTTTCATTATCTGGCCTTCCAGGGAACAGTCAGGGTTGATTTCTTTTAGGATTGACTGATTTGATCTTCTTGCAGTCCAAGGGCTCTTAGGTTCTTAAATCAAAAACACCTTGCCTCATTCTTTGTTCCCCTTTTGGTGGCGCTGATTGTGAAGAGGGGGAGCTATACAATACAGCCCTTCTGTTCCTCTTCATTTTTCTGCTTTCCACTGTAGCAGTCTTTTACTCTTTGGTCTAGCATAAATGTTTCCCAAGAATAAGGGGAAGGAAATCAGGAGGTTAAGGAGATGGTTGATGGATAACTATCCAAAATTTCTTCTTACCACAATGAAAAAAACAACCTGGTTTTCCCAGATCCTCCCCCAAAGCAGACATCAGGATGGCTTGAGGACCCAGCCAATTATGACAGAGCCAGTTTGGTGTAGTGGTTAGGAGTGCGAACTCTAATCTGGGAGAACCGGGTTTGATTCCCCACTCCTCCACATGCAGCTGCTGGTGTGACCTTGGGCCAGTCACAAGTTCTTTCAGGGCTGTCCTCTCACGAGCAGTCCTCGAAAGAGCTCTCTCAGCCCCACCTACCTCACAGGGTATCTGTTGTGGGGAGGGGAAGGGAAGGAGATTCTAAACCGCTCTGAGACTCCTTTGGGTAGTGAAGGTCGGGGTATAAATCCAATCTCCTCCCCCTCCTCTTCTTCAGAAGTCAGCAGCTGTGGGCCCTGTTTTCCTCAGCAGGGAAATTAGTGGGTGCCTACCTCTCACTATTGCTGAGGTGACATAGGAAATGTCTAGTAATTTGGAAGTTATTCTAAACAGCACATTCATTCCGGAAGAATGCAGGCATGCAATTAATGTTTAGGAAACCTGACTGGCAATGTAAAACTCTGCCCAAATGGGGTATAGAACAGGGTTGCCAGCTCCAGGGTGGGAAATAGCTGGAGATTGGGGGGGATGGAACATGATGAGGGTGGAGTTTGGGGAGGGGACGGGCCTCGATGGGCTACAATGCCACGGAGTCCACCTTCAAAAGCAGCTAGTTTCTCCAGGTGAACTGATCTCTGCATCCTGGAGATCAGTTGTAATCCCAGGAGATCTCCAGCCACCACCTGGAGGATGGCAACCCTAGCTGTGATACTGGAAGATCTCCAGGTCCTACCTGGATGCTGGCAACCTTACCTGGAATGTCCCCCACCCTATGCTTGAGCAAGTGCTCACTTAGGATCAGGAATAAACACAACCCTTTGGTTAATATAAAGCGGGGGGCGGAGAATTAATGATTGTGATTCATTGACATGTCCCCCCCCACAATGAGTTACAAAGAGCCAATGGAAATGGCCTTGGAGAAATCCACCCACTTTTCGATCAGTTCTGAACAACGTTCTGCCGCTTCGCTCAAAAGAGAACTGAAGCAGAGTGTCGCCGTCCCCCCCCCCCCCTTTAAAGTATGCCAGAGGTATCCAGGCAACATTCTTGCTTTGGAGTTCGAGAGGAGAGGAAGCGCATCATGAAATATCCGCTAACTACAAAAGAATTGAAGTATTTTCTGTGGAATGGGCTGGTTCTTTTTTGTGGGGGGGGCCCTTTAACTGTATGGCCTACAGATAGGGATGCCAGCCTCCAGGTGGGTCCCGGGGATCCCCTGGAATTTCAATTCATCTCCAGACGGCAGAGAACAGTTCTCCGGGAGCAAATGAATGCTTTGGGGGCTGGACTCTCTGGCGTTGAGGTCCCTGTCCTCCCCAGGCTCCATCCCCAGATCTCCAGCCTAGATCTAGCAACCCTACCCTCCCTGTCCCCCCGCTGGTGGCCAGGGAGTGCCTGGCAAGCCTACAGACCTTCTGCAATGTACCTGCAGCAGGACTGGTTCCAGGTTTCCAGGGGCCCCCGGCAAGCAGTTCCCAAGCCCCCTTTCCTCTGGCCACCACCAGGCACTCATGTCTTCTTTCCCTCCCTCCCCCCCACCCGCTTGTCTGTCCTTCCCTTGTCTGCTCACAAGTCCTTCCGCTGGCCATGATCACAGTTGCTTGCAGCCCATTCCCTACTGGTGCCGGGCAGTGCGTGCAGCAGGGAGCATGTGTGATGCAGTGCCAGCGAGTGGGCAGGGTTGCCAGCAGCAGCGGGCCCTGCCAGTTGCCTGGTGTTGCCATCCCCCCAGTGGGGCCAGGGAATCCCGATTTCAAGCCCCCCCCCCAATTCACCGCCGGCCAGCTAGCTGGCAAGGGAAGCCCCACCACCAAACAGCAGCGTCCCACGGGGACGCCGCTGACACAATGACATCACCGTTAATGATGTCATCATGCTGGAGTGTGTGTCACGCAGTGATGCCCTAGCATTCGGGGGAAACTCTATGGTTCCCCCCCCATTTTTTTCCGAATGCTAGAGCATCACTGCGTGACACCCCCCCCAGCGTGATGACATCATTAACGGTTACCATAGAGTTTTTGCCCTGAATGCCAGAGCATCGCTGTGTGATGGCCCTGGCATGAGGTAAGAAGAGACCTCGCAACCTTACAGCAGCCCCACCTGAGAGTCTGCTAATGCCGGCCGTGTCCTGGAGACACTTCTTTCAGCACAGTTATTTGGGAATACCATTGCTTTGACCATGCGGACTTTTGTTGGCAGGGTGATGTCTCTACTTTTTATCATGCTGTTTAGGTTCGCCATCGCTTTCCTCCCAAGGAGCAGGCGTCTTTTAATTTCATGGCTGCTGTCACAGTCTGCGGTGATCTGGGATCCCAGGAACGTGAAGTCTGTCACTACTTCCACGACTTCCCCTTCTATTTGCCAAGGAGTGATGGGGCCGGATGCCATGATCTTAGGGGATTTTTTTATGTTGAGCCATTAATGGTTACCATAGAATTTTTGCCCTGAATGCCAGAGCATCGCTGTGCGACGGGACTGGCATGATGGAGCGCCCTGCCACAGGTAAGAAGAGACCTCGCAACCCTACAGCAGCCCCACCTGAGAGTCTGCTAATGCCGGCCGTGTCCTGGAGACACTTCCTTCAGCACAGGGTGTGTCGTCTCTGCTTAGTTATTTTGATGGCTGCTTTTCCACTTGAAAGCTGCTCAAAATGGTATACAAATAAGAACAAGCAGAACACTATTCTATAAGCTTTACCCCAGACCTAAAAACACCAATGGGTAACACAATAACCACGGCATCGGGGGTCACAGATGCTGTCCTAGGGTTGCCGACTCCAAGTTGGGAAATTCCTGGAGATGTGGGGATGAAGCCTGCGGAGGGCAGATTATGGGGAGCGGAAGGATCTCAGCAGGCTATAATCCCACAGATTATAATCCCCCCCTCCAAAGTAGACATTTTCTCCAGGGGAACAGATCTCTATCCTCTGGAGCTCAGTTGTAATTCCAGATCTCCAGGTCTCACCTGGACATTGGCAACCCTGTTCATCACTCCACAGTGAAGACCGTCCAGAAAGGAATAATTTTCCATCCAGTTCACAAGCTGCTAACCTCACTTCCAGGGGGAACAGTCCCACAGTCTGGGAGTTGACGCTGACAGCCCAGACATCCGTCCCACCTGTAGGATCCTACTGATCTGACCTCAGTTCGGAGGAGCATGCATGGAACCCAGAACTGAGGCAGGCTGGCATGGGAGAAGGTGTCAGCAAGCTGCCATAAGGTGGTGTGTTCTTCTCTGTATAATACGCTATGCCCTGTCCATCCCCCACTGGCATTTTCCCCTGTAGGTGTTTACTGTCTTTGCTTGCTACAACTGCGGAACTGCTCAAGGTCAACCAGCTGGAGGTGGGGGGGGAGTTATGGCATGGCTTCGCTTATTGTGTATCTTATGCATGGGAACCGAAAGGTGTTTATGCTCTAGGACCGTTGTATTCCCAGGGATTTGGGCGCCCATTTTATCTACCATCCCGCCAGCGGGAATTGGGCTCATTGGTCCTGCCCGGGTTCAAGTTCCTTTATTATATGTCACTGTGAGACTTGTAGTCATTCCTAACAATGATTGTGTTCCTGATCTAATTCTCGCTTTGTAATAAACTCTACTTTGTTCATCAATCGTGGATTTATTTCGAATGCATGGGGAATCGGACATTTTGTTAGGAATCCCCCCCCCCCCACTCCAGCTGGTTGACTTTTCGAATGCATGGGGAATCGGACAGAAGGTCGTTCTTTAGATACTCCGTCCATTAGAGCTTCAAAGACTAATGCCGGAGCCTTGGATTGGGTTTGGAAACAAAGTGGAAGTCGGGAAGGACGGAGCAAAACCAGCTACACCAAGCTTTGGTAGTGGAAAGTGCCATTGAGTAGCAGCTGATTTATGGTGACCCTGTCGGGTTTTCAAAAAAAGACAGGAGCCGAGACGGTTTGCCATTGCCTGCCTTTGCGGCGCAACCCTGGGCTTCCTAGGCAGTCTCCCATCCAACTAGTAACAGGGCCGGTCCTGCTTAGCTTCCGAGATCTGATGAGATTGGGCTAGCCCGGGTTATCAAGGTCAGGGCCAGCTAAACTTCCGAAACCATTTTTTTGCCCTCTGTTTAAAGCTGTGGTGGCTCAGAGAAGATGCTGAGTTGCAGACTGGAAGGTCAGTCGCTCGGCGGTTCGAGACCCGTCTCTGGCCCCAGCTCCTGCCAACCTAGCAGTTCAAAAGCAAGAAACTGCAAGTAGAAATATGGTACCGCTTCGGTGGGAAGGTAACAGCATTCCATGCGCCTCGGCGTCTAGTCATGCCGGCCACATGACCATGGAAACATCTTTGGACAGCGTTGGCTCTTCGGCTTGGAAACGGAGATGAGCACCACCCCCTAGAGTCAGATTCGGCTAGCTTTTACCTTTACCTTAAAGTGTAGGAAGGCTCTTGTAGGGCTAGTCAGCTCAGAGCCAAGGGGAGGAGATCACTGCCCCCACAAAGGAGGAAATTAACTTCTCCACTGGTTTCTCTTTTTATTTTTTTCAGAACGACATACAGCAGCAACCCCTGTTTGAAAGTGGGGGGGGGGGAGAGAATCGATTCGATTCCCTCCTCGGTGGCAATTAAACCTGCCATCTGGGAGGGCTTTGAAAAACGCATTTATTTATTCCTTTCCAGAACCCGTTGAAGTCTATTAAGTCTTCTTTTATACGCATTGGATTTGGTGGGTTTAAATCTCCATTTAAGAGGCCAAGAGAAAACAGTTTGAAAGGAGACTATTAGCGAAGCATTAAGCAGTGAGACAAAAAAAAAAGGTGTGGGGGGGAGCTAGCATCAATTAATTTGTAAGCTGTAAATCACTCCAACACCCCCACCCCAGCTCATTGTTTGCAGGGTAATTATTGCCCTGTGTTAGAAGCACACAAATCTCACACAAAACGAAAAACATCCACCTGCCCGAAAGCCCTCGGAGTTCGGGGAGATCAGACCTGAAGTGAGTCCATAAACTATTTATCTGACTGTTTTGTACGCTGCCTTTCAACGCCATTGGGTGTGTGTGTGATTTTGTGATGTTAGTCATTAGCCTTAAGAAATTAGCAATGCAGTCCTAAACATGGCCATACCTTTCTAAGCCCAATGATTACAATGGATTTCGAAGGGTGTAATTCTTTTTTTTAAAACAACTTTATTAGGATATGATAAACATAGTCCAATATTCTCTACAACATTAAAACCCATACCATCCTCCCCTCCCCCCTTTCCCCCCCTATTTGGCTTCCCTCAGTGCTCCAACCTCCTGCCCAAATCTTATGTCTTCTTCTTTTCCATATTGTCCTTTATGTCCAAAGGTAACTAATTTTCTCTATTTAGATTATACATTTCGATCTACATTTTTACTATTTGCCAACTTCAATAATTTTCAAAGCTAAATAAACCGTCTCTTACATCCCAGTTTTTTTCTACATAGTCCTTAAGATCTTTCCAGTCTGCAAAGAAGTCCTCTGCTTCCAAATTATTACGTTTCCTCGTCAATTTGTCCATTTCCACCATAAAAAGTAATTTCTTCATCCAATCTCCAACTTCTGGGTGTAATTCTGTTTGCCTGACCTGGGTGGCCCAGGCTAGCCTGATATTGACAGATCTCACAAGCCTAAGCAGGGTCGGCTCTGGCTAGTATTTGGAGGGGAGACCACCAAGGAATCCCAGGGTCATGAAGCAGTGTTCCCTCTAAGATGAGTCAGTGCAAGCTAGCCCACACATTTTTGTCTTAGCTCAGGAAGGAGGGCTCCAGAGCAAACGAATTGATGCAGGAGCCAAATCGCTTGCTCACAACTTTAATGCTCACAAAGCAGAATTTCTGCTCACAAGACTCCACAGCTTAGAGGGAGCCATTGGTCATGAGAGACGGAGGCAGACCACCTCTGAACGTCTCTTGCCTTGAAAACAGGGTTGCCATAAGTCAGCTGTGACTGGAGAGCACTTTCAACCAGTTGCCAACCTCCAGGTGGTGCCTGCAGATCTACTGGAATTACTTCCTCATAGAGGGAGAGAGAGGAGCTGCGGTGGCTCAAGTGGTTAAGACGCTGAACTGCAAGCTGTGGAAGGTCAGTAGTTCAGCAGTTCAAGACCCAAGTTGCCGCATGACGGAGTGAGCTCCCGTCTCTAGTTCCAGCTCCTGCCAACCTAGCAGTTCGAAAGCAAGAAATTGCAAGTAGATAAATAGGTACCACTTCGGTGGGAAGGTAACAGCGTTCTGTGTGCCTTGGTGTTTAGTCATGCCGGCCACATGACCACGGAAACGTCTTTGGACAGCGCTGGCTCTTCGGTTTGGAAACGGAGATGAGCACCGCAACCCTAGAGTCAGACTCGACTGGCTTTCGAGCAAGGGAACCTTTACCTTTTAGAGAAAGGGGGCTATTAATTTATATATGACAGTGGTCCCGATGCGATACCTGCAGGCACCATGACGCCCACCAGTGAGTTTCCTCCTGCCAATTTGTCTCTTCTCCAAAGTGTCTTGTCTCCATATCAAACAACCAACCATGGTGGAGGAGGGGGAGAGAAGGGCTCCCTGATCCAGGTTGGGAAGCTCCTGGAGATTTGGGGATGGAGCCTGGGGAGGACAGGGGCCTTAGTGGGGTACAGTGCCACAGAGTCCACCCTCCAAAGCAGCCATTTTCTCCAGGGAAACTGATTTCTAAAGTCTGGTAATGAGCTGTAATTCCAGGGGGGCCCCCCCCAAAAAAACCCAGCATGCTAGGAATAGGGTTCCCAGCCTGCAGGTGGGGGCCTGGAATTAAGATGTTCTTTAGATCACTGAGATCGATGACTGCTTTGGAGGACAGACTCTATGGGATTTAGGGTTGCCAGCGTCCAGGTGGGGCCTGGAGATCTCCCGCTTTTATAACTGATCTCCAGCTGACAGAGATCAGCTCCCCTGGAGAAAATGGTTGCTTTGAAGGGTGGACTCTGTGGCATTGGACCATGCTGAGGCCCCTCCCCTCCCCAAACTCCACCCTCTCCCCGATCCACCCCCAAAGTCTCCAGGTATTTTCCAACTCAGACCTGGCAACCTTAATGGCATTGTACTCTGCTGAAGTCCCTCCCCATACCCCACCCTCCCCAGGCTCCACCTCCATATCTCCAGGAATTTCCCAACCCAGAGTTGGCAACTCTAACCCAGGGAGGAGGAATCAGCTTCTCCCTGCTGTATTAGTTGTCCACAGGCATGAAGTCTGACTCCTCTCTCTGGGAATTTATCTAATTGTGAGCCCTCCCCTACCCCTTGATGGCAGCCCGAAGGAGTAAAGAAAATGTTATCACTTGACTCTTTGGAAAGTGTGGGTCATTGGGCCTCTCATCTGTAAGGTTCCACCTCTCTCTCTCTCTCTCTCTCTCTCTCTCTCTCTCTCTTTCCACCTCTCTCTCTCTCTCTCTCTCTCTCTCTCTCTCTCTCTCTCTCTCTCTCGTCTGTATGTATGCATTTAGGATTGCCTATGAGAAGAAAAGGTCAATAGGCTCCCGTGTACTTGCCAGCGCCGAATCGCAAGCTGTTGGGATGCAGTGTGATTTCAAGCCCGTTTGTCCCAGCCTGAGCCGCCACCCACAAGAAACTGGGCTGGCAGAGGGAGCGGTACAGATTGCCGAAAGAACGGCAGAGCATTTTTCTTTCTTTTTTTAAAGTCAAGGTGACGCCCACATCCGTCGACAGAGTAAGCTCTGAGCCAGAAGACCAGGACAATAATGCCTGCGTGTCCCCTTTCTCCCCCTCCTCCTCCGTCTTGCCCCCTCTTGCGAGACGGCCTTATTAAAGGTTGAATGCGGAAGTGTGCCAAATATTAGTTCTCGGAGCTGGTGCTGGCAAAAACCATTCCGCTTCAAGAAGGAGAAATATTATGTTGGGGGAAACGAGCAGGAAGGTCCAGATAATTTGTAGTTCTGCCTCCTCTTGGCATTATCCTCTGCTTTTCTCGTCCTCCCCCTCCCCAGGACAGCCTGGCAAAGTGGTGGGTGGGAAGAGAAGGCCTTATAAGAGGATGCCAGGGATTCATCGCACAAGCAGGCTTTGAATGTATTTCTGAAATGGAACCAGCCTAGAGCAACAAATCCAACACTATTTAGCCCCCAGGTTCTAACAGAGACCTGGGATTCCTCACCCGCGATTGGTCCTCATGTTTTTTTCTTTACTTCAGTTATACCCCACCTGTCTCCCCAATGGGGACCCAAAGCAACTTGCATCATTCTCCTCCATTTTATCCTTACAACACCCCTGTGAGGTAAATGAGGTTAAGATTCTGTGACTGGTCCAAGGTTATCCAGCAAGCTTCCATGGCACAGTAGGGATTTGACTCTTTTTGCAGATCCTAGTCCCACATTTTGACTGTGACACCAGACTGCTCTGTGGAGAGCCAGGATCAAGAGACAAATCCTGACATGGCTGAGCCAGACCACAGTATTCAGACAGCATCTTCTGCAACAGCCCTTCAGTGATGTCAGTGAACTGTCAGGGCCTTGCATAGCTGTTTTGCTGATGAAGGAGAATCCTTTCATCAGATCTCTTTTGGTATTTCTGTGAGACTAACATACATATCTACTACTAGGAATAAGGCCCATTGTGGAAATAAATACAATGAGCGCTAGAAAGAGGCTCTGGGAGAGTGCCAAGGCCGTGGGCACTGAGAATCAATTTGCCATGGCAACCTCAGCAGGGTATAAGGACACAGAGTCCACCATTTTCTCCAGGGGAACGGATCAATGCCATCTGGAAAGCAGTTGTAATTCTGAGTGAACTCCAGCCCCCACCTGGAGATTGGCAACAGTGGTTCCCCATGAGGGAATGGCTGGTCTGGAGGGCAGAGTCTATGGCATTGTACCTGTCTGAGGCCCCACTCCTCCTCAAACGTCACCCTCTCCAGGCTCCATCTCTCAAATCTCCAGGATTTTCCCACCTGGAGTTAGCAACCCTATCTACTTCCCAGCCAAGCATCAACCTACCTTCATTTCCCCCTCATTGATCAGCTTTCCATCTCCCCCTCACCAGCAGCCCCCACCATGCTTTGAAGCCCTGACTGCCATATAACTTTGGCTGTCATAGGGGGGCCAACTCAGCAAGGTATAAGGACAGAGTCCACCATTTTTTTTCAGGGGAAGTGATCAATGCCATCTGGAGACCAGTTGGAATTCTGAGTGATCTCCAACCCTCAGCTGGATTTTGGCAACAGTGGTTCCCCATGAGGGAATGGCTGGTTTGGAGGGCAGAGTAGGGTTGCCAAATCCAAATTGTCCGGGAGCGGGGGGCTCCCGGACAGCGTCCTCTTCGTGCGTGCGCGCGCCGCATGTGCATCACCCGGAAGTGACGTCACACGCTGGGGGCGGGGCCACACCATTTGAGGGGAAAACTCTTCGTTTTCCCCTCAAATGGC
>NW_015171531.1:287731-306952 GCF_001447785.1 Gekko japonicus | reverse complement strand
TTTCACTGAGCCGTAGAAAGGGTTTTGTTCCTTTGTCTCTTTACTGGCAGAATCAAGCTTGGTTGCCTACCAAGAGCCACTGAGGGAGAAGTTAGAATGCTTTGGCCGATGGTCTCTATGGCATTCTATTCAGCTGAGGCCTCCCCTCTCCCCTCCCCAAACTCTGGCTTCTTTAAACTGGCTTCTTTACCTGGAACTGGCAACCCTATGAGTCCTCACTGAAGTACTGGGTTCGCCGCATGGAGGACTCGGACGACGACATGAGTTGCACATGTTTATTGTACTTAATACAAGACTAACTAATGGCCCGACAAGGCTAACTATATACATACCCACCTAGCACCCCCTAGTCCCATTGGAGAATTTGAATTTCCCGCCAAAGTGGCTATTGGTTGGTGCTGGGGGAACTAGGATCCTATACTCCTATTGTTCAAGGGAGCCAAGCTCCTGCCTGTGCTGTGGACCCCTAGTGGCAGTCCGCATACATAACACTCCTCCCCCCATAGTTCAGACCCTACCTATGTGGCATAGTCCTGCAAGTAGGTGGGGGGGCGGCGCTCACAGAGGGAACGCCTGGGGGCCGGCACTGGTTCACTAACCACTGGTTCCTGTTGACTAGCTGTGCCCTGTGGTTGTGAAGCCAGTTGTGGTGTCTGCTGCTGTGCTGCTGGCTCGGTTACTTCCGGAAGTGTTCCGCTCGGCGTGGCCTCCTCACTGTTCTGGGTGTCGGCTTGGACGCCGGACTCCTGCATTGGTGTCCCCTCTCTTGTCGTTAACTGGGGGGGCTCTCCGGCTTCCGGGAGCTGTTGCCTCCGTAGTTGGTCAATGTGTTTCTGCAGAAGTCGACCATTGTCTGTTGACACCTCGTAGGAGACTGGGCCCTTGACTTTGGTGATTCAGCCCGCGATCCAGGGTGGCCCGGTCCCGTAGTAGTTCCGGAGGAATACACGGTCCCCTGGAAAGAACCTTCTCAGAGCCTCGCGCTGTTTGACCAACCTCCTTGAGTCCGGTGCCCGATCTGGGTGCAGTCGATCCAACAGGGTCGTTGAACGCCAGCCCATCAGTAGTTCTGCAGGGCTGTGTCCGGTGTCGGGGTTAGGAGTTGTCCTCTGAGTTAAGAGGAACCTGGCTAAGCGGAACTCCCAGTCCCCATCTGAAATCCGGCTTAGGGCTTCCTTCGCGGTCCGCACCATTCTCTTTGCCTAGTCATTGGTCGCGGGGTGGAAGGGCGCTGATCGGATGTGCCGTATCAGATTTCTCTGGAGGAACTCTTGGAACTCCGATGATGTGAAGGCTGCCCCGTTGTCCGAGACTATAGTGTCCGGCAGGCCGTGTGTGGCGAAAATCCGGCGGAGGGATCGGATCACTGCCTTTGTCGAGGAGGTGGACACGGGGCTGATCTCTAACCACTTAGAGTAGGAGTCAACCGTCCCTAAGAATAATAGTCCCTGAAATGGTCTGGCAAAATCGATATGCAGCCGGGACCATGGTTTGCAGGTTGACTCCCATGGCTGCGTAGGGGTGCTTGGTGGGTTGGGCCGAACCTCGTCGCCACTGAAAAGTACTGGGTTCGCCACATGGAGGACTCAGATGACGACATGAGTTGCACACGTTTATTGTACTTAACACGAGACTAACTAACGGCCCGATAAGGCCAACTGTATACATACCCACCTAGCACCCCCTAGTCCCATTGGAGGGTTTGAATTTCCCGCAAAAGTGGCTATTGGTTGTTGCTGCGGGAACTAGGATCCTATACTCCTATTGTTCAAGGGAGCCAAGCTCCTGCCTGTGCCACGGACCCCTAGTGGCGCAGACCGCGGAGCAGAAAACTCTCTTGATTATCCCCACCTCCTCTACCCATTGTATACTAGCTCCTCTGGGGGGGGGGGGGGGAGAACAATCCCAAACCTACTCTTCTTCTTCCTTCCCAAACACATCCTACTTCCTGTCTTACAGTATTGAAACCTTGGGCCTACTGGTCAGGTTGGCCCTGCCTGTTTAAGGTATGGTGTGAGAGGGTTGCAACCAATGCTCCCTCTAAGCTGTGGAGTCTTTTGAGCAAAAATTCTACTTGGTGAGCTACTGGCATTAAAGTCGTGAGCGAGTGATTTGGTTACGGCATCAGTTAGTTTGTCCTGGAGCCATCCTTCCTGAACTAAGACAAAAATGTGTGAGCCAGAGGCTAAAAAACTGTTGAGCTAGCTCACACTAACTCAGCTAAGAGGGAACACTGGTTGCAACAGACCTGTCTGGAGAACCAGCACAACATTTTATTGCATTTAAAATATTTATCACTTTAAACGGCCTTGAGCCAAGAAGAAATGGGTGGTATAGATATTTAAATAAATAAATATTTACTGGCCTGGCTTTCTCCAAGAGAACTGGAACCCAATGCAAGTAACAGAAATAAAACTCCCTCTGTTACAACATGTCAGTGAAACATGTTCAGAAGAAGAAGAAATAATTGGATTTATTCCCGGCCCTTCTTTTAGAGTCTCAGAGCAGCTTACAATCTCCTTTCCCTTCCTCTCCCCACAACAGACACCCTGTGAGATCGGTGGAGCTGAGAGAGCTCTCTGAAAAACTGCTCTTGAGAAAACAGCTGTGAGAAAACTGTGGCTGGCCCAAGGTCACCAAGCTGGCTGCATGTAGAGGAGTGGGGAATCGAACCCGGTTCTCCCAGATTAGAGTCCGCGCACTTAACCACTACACCAAAAAGGTCCCTCCCCTCCCTAAACCCCACGCTCCACCCTCAAATCTCCAGATATTTCCAAACCCAGAGTTGGCGACCCCACCAATGAACCTTGATCACAGGAGCGACAAGCGCCATTTTCAGCCCTCAAGCAGCCTGCTGACCAGATGGAGCACACAGACATGTACGCACCGGCTTCTGTTACCTCATGTGGATATATTTGTACTTGAATCCAGGTGTTTATCTGGGGCAACAAAAACCGCCTCCCTGCGCACTCAACCTTGTCTAAATGATCCCATAATTTTCCTCCTGGACATGTTAATAATGCCATTCATTTTGGGAAGGTCATTATTAGGTGGGTTTGCATCTCCTTTTTTCTTTTGCCCACACAATTTGCACTTCCTTGAAACTGATGTCTTATAATGGTAGGTAATTTGCCTGATGATTTTCTTGCCATTCTGTTTGTAGCCCCAACTTATCGCTCAGGACAATTTGTACATTTATTTAGCTCCACTTATGATCAGGGAGGGGTGGGGTGTAGATTGTTTTATTTTAATTTTCACCTATCCACCATACATTCAAGAGGATGCAGTTTTAAAAAAATATTAAAAACCCAATTAAGGCAACATTCCCACACATTAACCCAGACTTCGCCCCTTGAAAAACTACTCCAATCAACAGAATAAAGTTTGAGTCCAGTGGCACGTTTAAAAAAGTTTCATTCTGGGTAAAAGCTTTCACGTGCAGGCACCCTTCTTCAGATACACTGAAACAGTTTTTCTCGAGCCTTACATGGGGGAGGGGGTTAGTTGCCAGGACGGGCTAATTAGAGTCAAAATGCATCAGTAACTGGGCAATAAGTATCACTGAGAGTGGATTAAAGCAGTCGTTAAGACCTGTGAATGGCAGCAAATTAGCACACCAATCCAAGACTTAACAAACAGATGTGAGAACTAAGTTTGAGTCCAGTGGCACCTCTGAGACCAACAAAGTTCAATTCTGGGAATAAGCAAGAACTGAGAAATTTAGCATGTGTAGACGCATACGTCCTCAGATACATTGAAAAGGATTTCCTCAAGTGTTACATATGGGGGGGGGGGGGTTAGTTGCCAGGAAGGACTAGTTAGAGCTAAGATTGGAATAATGTAGTTGTTGAGGACCGTGAATAGCCGCAAATTAGTATACAGATAATAAAAGAGTTAACAACAGATATGAGAACTAAGTCTGAGTCCAGAGGCACCTTTTGGTAAACATACCAAACGATCTGTTGTATACAGCCAGGCTCTATGCTACAGCTGCATCTGCTTCGATCCTACAGACAGAGATTTTCACCTGAGGGATCTACAAGAGACCTTTTTGGAACAAGTTATTTATTTTATTTATTTATTTATTTATATCTTCAATTTCTACCCCGCTCCAACCCCGAAGGGTCTCTGAGCGGCTTACAAGTTCCAAATTTATCCCTAGCTAAGGCCACATGTCTACAGGGGTTGGGGCTGCCTACCGGCACCCAGGTGGCAGGGCTCGCTGTTTTTCTTGGTTGTTCTTCCCGGGCGGTCTTTTGGGTGTCAGTGCTCGGTTCCTGGTGTGGTCGTCCGGTCCGGCGGCTTCTTCTTTCTTTCTTTCGGCGGGCTCGTCTGGTATGTGGGTCGTATCAACTTACAGCCCAGCTAACGTCCGTACAGCTCCGCTGCGCTTGTGTCATGTCCCCACGTCCTTCTGTGGCTCCGCCTCTGTCTCCACCTCCATTGCTCCGCTTGCCTTCGCTCTGCTGCTCCGCCGCTCCACCACTCCATCGCCGCCATTTCCACCGTCACCACTGCCGCTGCAGTCGCTTCTACTGCTCCTGCCACACACACCCATACGGGGAGGGTGCCCCCTGCCACCTAAGGGCAGGTACCCATTCATCTACTCACTTATATTAATTGCTTTCGAACCGCTGGGTGGGCGGGAGCTGGGACTAGGGCCAGGAGCTCACACTGGCCGCGGTGGGTCTCCTCTCAGCCCCACCTACCTCACAGGGTGTCTGTTGTGGGGAGGTGTATAGAAATATTGATTTCTATAAACCTCTGCCTTCCCCTGGAATGTTTTGCTGATACCCTGCTGTGTTGCATTTCCTATTGAAGCCATATGGCCTGCCCATTTGGCTGAAACTTTACAGCCCTGCCATATAACCACCCATTCCTTCACACCCCTAGTGGAAAAGCCAGACTTGATGGAGCCTGGCTCGTGATTGGCTGCATGGCCACGGCTAGTCATGATTAGATTGGGGTTTAATTGTCTGATCCCTTGGAGGAGAGCTCTCTCTCTCTGTTCCTGTTCTGTTCCTGCTCTTCCTGCTGCTCTGTGTCTGTTCACCTGAGATGCTGTGCTGCCATGTGGTCTCTGGGAGAGACAAAGAACTGCTTTGGAGCTGAGCACATGGTTGGCAATAATGGACTTCTTGCTCCAAATCCCTTGGGGCTACTGGATTATCACAATGGACAATCTTGGACTATGGATTCCTGAAGTTGGTAATTATGCATGTCGGGATTCGGGTCAGCCCCAGGCGCTGTATAACCCATCGCCGTGTTGGGGCCTTTCCAAGTCGGAAACGAACACCTCAGAATTAGACGGGCTGGGGTGTTTCTTCGCACTCCCCGCCTCGTCCTCAGCAGAATTGGCTTTTCTCTCTCCCTGTGCTTTTCGCCCCCGATCCTCTGAACTCCTCCCCGGTGTTTTCCGTTTCCTCCTTTTTATTGCTTATTACAGTGATCCAAAACACCCTGTGATCCCCCCCCCCCAGCCTATACCTCAATCAACCTCCCTGCTACACGTGTCTTCCCTTCCCCTCCTCGGAACATCGCTTTTGCTCTTTAAGTTTTTGAGGCTCGGGGTGCATAGCGGAAGTGTCTGCCACCCTGGCCCCCTCGGTGGTGCCCTCGGTAACACCCGGCCTGAAAGGTAAGGCTCCTCTGCTCCTCGCCCGAGCTCGCCCCCCCGTCTCGCTGGGGCTTCAAAACATAGTCGCCCCCTTCCCCACGGTCGCTCCCACGGCTTCGTCCCGTGTCCGAGGCTGTCAAAGACAATGCATATCTCTTTAATGCTTAGTTAGGGCCAAGAGCCATAAGTCTTTGTTATTTTGAAATCCTTCTAGTCTATGCTAAGTTGTTCTCTACTGAATAAACTTGTCCTGGTTTCTAACTTGTCTGATGTTGCAACTGGGTTCCAAGGCTAAACTCCTGTGCCTTCTGCTCACCATTAGCTACCTTTGTGTAAGATTAATTGTGCATCTCTAGATAGAGTTGCTAGTGTGTAAAACCCAGGTGCCAACTGAGTTTCTGGAATCTCTAATCTCAGGCTGGTGGGGGATTAAGTAGAGATCCTGGTGGCTATCGTTCTGAAATCCAGAGAGGATAGCATATTCTCTGGATTATTGTTTAAGTATTGTAAAGTGTAGGTTTCCCCATCATTCCTGGACAGGCATGAGGGGCAGGATCCTATACAGCATCATCAGTGACTTACAACCTCTACAGGATAATGACGGTTCTCTTTCACAAGTACTGGGGGGCAAATCTTTTCTTGCACAAAAACAGCCCCCCCAATCTCAAACAAATCCTCACCCACAATAATACAACATCTAATTTGAACAGGGACACTGGTACCAGAACTTAAACCCAGATGCCAACTTTGCTGCCACATACAACCAGACAACAGAACCACTGAACCTAACAAAATCAACTACACCACCTCAGGCCTATTCACTTGCTCATCTTCTAACATTGTATATACCATTAAATCCCAACAATACCCTTCGGTTCTCTACATAGGGCAGACAGGTCAAACCCTATGCCAAAGGATAGATGGACACAAATCTGACATCAAGAATCACAAAACTGAGGAACCTGTAGGAAGAGAGGAAGAGAAGAAGAAGAGATTGGATTTATACCCGGCCCTTCACTTGCAGTCTCAGAGTGGCTTACAATCTCCTTTTCCTTCCCCTCCCCACAACAGACACCCTGTGAAGTGGGTGGGGCTGAGAGAGCTCTTTTGAGGACTGCTCTTGAGAGAACAGCTCTGAAAGGACTGTGACTGACCCAAGGTCACACCAGCAGCTGCATGTGAAGGAATGGGGAATCAAACCCGGTTAGAATCTGCACTCTTAACCACTACACCAAACATTTCAGCCTCCCAGGGCACTCACTGGGGGAACTCAAAGTAGCTGTTTTACTGTAAAGGAATTTCAGAAACAGACTGAATGGGAGATTGCTGAATTACAAGTTATTACAACAGTCAGGTCAATGGAACCCCCAGGGTTTAACAGAGATATCGGGTTCTTATCTCACTACACATGCTAAGTCACACAGTTCTCACAGACCCAGAATAAAACTTTGTTGGTCATTAGGGTGCCACTGGACTCAAACTTAGTTTTCACATCTGTTGTTAACTCTTTTATTATCTGTATACTACTTTGCTGCTATTCACAGACCTTACCAACGGCATTATTCCAGTCTTAGCTGTACGTATGCATCTTGACTCTAATTAGTCCTTCCTGGCAACTAACCCCCCTCTACCTATATGTAACGCCTGAGGAAATCTGTCTCAATGTATCTGAGGAAGTGTGCATCTACACATGCTGAGTCTTTCCGTTCTCATTTATACCCAGAATTGAACCCAGACCTAAATCCCCACTCTGCCACAGAAGCATGTTTAGGGTCCTTGGGTCAGTCACTCTGTCTCAACCTCAAAGGGTTGTCGTTGTGAAGATGAGATGGAAGCGGGGGGGATGACATAAATTGCTTTGGATTACGGCGAGGCTTGGAGTTCTCTTGGAATTACAACGGATCTCCAGACTACAGAGATCGGATCCCCTGGAGAAACTGCAGCAGTGGAAAGTGGATTGTAAGTAATCACATCCCTTCTGAGCTTTCTCCCTCTACAAACTACAGTCACCCACTCTGGCACAGCTGTCCTTGAAAAAGAGCCGTTCTCTCAGAGTTCTCTCAGCCCCACCCACCTCACAGGGTGTCTGTTGTGGGGAGGGGGAAAGGAAAGGAGTTTGTAAGCTGCTCTGAGACTCCAAGTGAAGGGCAGGGTATAAATCCAATCTCTTCTCCTCCTCCTCCTCCTCCTCCTTCTTCTCCTCCTTCTTCTCCCTTTTCTCCCCCCTTTTCTCCTCCCTTTTCTTCTTCTTCTTCTTCTTCTGCTTCTTCTTCTTCTTCTTCCCAGGCTCCGCCCCCAGATCTGCAGGAACTTCCAGAGCCGGATCTGACAATCCTAAACTGCGGGAGGAAGGTGTCTCTTTAGGCTGGGGGATGGCTTCAAACTTTGTTGAGTGGAATGGTAGGACCTACCCCACTGGCTTTTCCTATGTACATACTGCAGACCCAGCAGTTCCCAAACTTTTCAGTGTGGTGACCCACAAGTCCAAATTTACTTGGTAAGGTGACCCATCCTAGCCTGGTCCAAGGTTTTTTTGGTGCCTTAGACAAGCTATGACCCTGGCACCTGTCTAGTTCAGCATTCCTTTTTTTCTGCAGTGGCTAACCAGATGTTTTTGAGAAACGGACAAACGTGCAGAAACGGACAAACGTGAGAAACGGACAAACGTGCAGCTGCCCCCAATATGAAGAAGAAGAAGAGAAGAGATTGGATTTATATACCTCGCCCTTCACTTACCAAAGGAGTCTCAGAGCAGCTTACAAACTCCTTTCCCTTCCCCTCCCCACAACAGGCACCTTGTGAGGTAGGCGGGGCTGAGAGAGCTCTGACAGCAACTGCTCTTTTTCAAGGACAGCTGTGCCAGAGCTTGTGATTGACTCAAGGTCACATCGGTAGGTGCAAGTGGAGGAGTGGGGAATCAAACTCGGTTCTCCCAGATTAGAGTCTGCGCACTTAACCACTACCAAACTAGCTCTCTGAACCCAAGCAAGAAGCATTCCGACATAACCCAGGCCTGACTTTGCATGTGGAGGATACATTCCAGACTTAATCCTGCGAATGCCCCCCAAGATTCTTTGAAACTCGATTTAGTAACCATCAGAGTACATTTTACTTGATCAACACGTATATGCAGTGAAGAAGAAAAAATACCAACTAATATATGATGTAGAACAGGGGTGTCAAACTCATTTGTTATGAGGGCCGGATCTGACATAAATAAGACCTTATTGGGCCGGGCCATGTGTGTCATAAAATGTAATGCCATGTAGTGGAGATATAAACTTTATTTCACACATACACCAATTACCTTAGTGGCATTTCACAAAAATAAAAACAATAAATCTGAGAGATAAAATTTCTGGATATAAACTTTATAAAGGACACAAACACTAAGGGGTTTTTTTAAAACTTAAAATAAAAACATGCTTAAAATATTAGCACCCTTGCAATATTTTGTTTATTTAACAGTGTCTAATAACTGATACCTCTTGCTCTGAATTATTGCATCAAAATGTCTGTGCTGTTGCAATCTTGAGTATGATGTTCAGGTGTGTATCTGTAAGCTGCAAACCTACGATGACACAGCAGCAGCAGAACTGGAAGAAGCAGGCCAGTTCCACTGTGGGCCTGATAGAAGAAGAGAAGAGATTGGATTTATACCCCGCCCTTCACTACCCAAAGGTGTCTCAGAGCGGCTTACAGTCTCCTTTCCCTCCCCCCCACAACAGACACCCTGTGAGGTAGGTGGGGCTGAGAGAGCTCTGACAGAAACTGCTCTTTTTCAAGGACAGCTCTTATCAGAACTACGGGTTGCCCAAGGTCATCCAGCCAGGTGCAAGTGGAGGAGTGGGGAATCAAACCTGGTTCTCCCAGATTAGAGTCCGCACACTTAACCACTACACCAAACTGTCTCTCACTCCTGGGCCTCATGTTTGACACCCCTGATGTAGAAGATACTGTTTCCAAGGTCAGATCTTAGTTTCCAAAATACAGAAGGGAGCAATGCAAAGGGCAGGGGTGGCTATTAGAGAGGGCTGACCCACAACCCACTTTCAGAGGCTTTACAGCCCACTTTTGGGACCCTGACTCACAGGTTGGGAAACACTGCTGCAGACTCTCTCTTATTACGTGTTTCATGATGTTTTAGAACAGATATTTGTGGAAGATTTGTTTAGATACTGAATCTACTTTGTTTTGCTGTGGAATGTTGGGACTCAGGTGTGTCTGTTACGTCCTGTTCCTGAATGCCACCTAACTCTCCAGTGGGTAATTCCAGAGAAATTCTATACTTCCTGCTATATGCAAACGTAACTTTGGTTGACAGTTTCGAAGCATGCTCCTTTCTCCTACATAAAAAACATGAGGTGTGTTATTTCATGTTTGTTTTCATGCTTTTTAAACCTTACAGTATTGTAATCCTCTGTGAAGATGTGGGTTGATTTCTTTTCAGTTTCCTTTTGAAATGTCCTACAGGCTTCATTAAACAGAGGATAGCCTAGCAGATTTGATGGAAATGTCATGGTATTCTATCAAATAGTCTCCACAATCCTTCCAGAATCCTTTCTAGGTTTGCAAAAAATCATCGGCCCCGGTCACACCGCAGAAAAAGCCGGGGCGGAAGGGTGGCTTTTTAGAGCCGCGGCAAAAGAGAAGCGCAGCAGTGGGATAGGACAGATCCCCCGAGCCGTCACTCATATGCTCCCCAATGTGATCAGATGCGAGGGGGAAGCCACGGACAGGAGAGCGAGGCGAGTCAGCTGTGCATGTGTGCGCCTGCGCAGTTCGGCAGGGAGCCTCGCATGCTGCGGGAGACGGGCGCATCGGCGATCACACGGCCGCCCGTGCCGCGGATTTTCCAGTAAGTAGTAGTGTTTTGCAGGGTTTTTTTTACTCCGCATCTTCGGCTGGAAGGGACAGGTTGGGGACGGGTTGGGGGCGCGACGCCTGCCAGATGTTGGCATCTGATCGCGCCGGTTTAATCCGCCCTCAATCCGTCCGTTCTGCGGGGCAATTCCTCCCATGTGACCGGGGCCATAGAGTCCCCGCAGGGGGGCAAAAGATATTTTGCAAATGCAGGAGGTATAACTCTAAAGCAGTGTTTCTCAAACTTTCTTGCTTCAAGGACAAACTTTCTTGCTTCTTCCACATTGATTCCAGAGGGGTAGCCACATGAATCTATTGTCGCACAACAAAACGGAAGCCCAGTGACACTTGTTAAGCCGCCACTGGACTTCCATTTTACTTTTCCACATTGAACTGTCTCCTAAGGAGCCCCTGCACAACTGCCGTGGAAATCTTGGGCTGATTCTGCACCCCTCTGTTTCCTCGCAGTTTTTTCCACAGCCGCATCAGGAGAATCTCCCTCTACACTGCATGCCGCTTTCACTTCCTTTGTTCATCGGGTTATGGTACCTTCTGCATAGAGTTATGGCCGTTCATGGGTGACTTTTCAGTCAGTACTGCATTCCCCCCCCCCCCCGGGTATCTGAATGTGGTTTTGAGCGGCACCTTTTCCTTCCTCTGCTTCTGATTCGAAGGGAACAATAAGCAGACAACTTGACACAGGCTTCATAGATCTCAGTCAGTTCCCCCACCCCTATTTCCCCCTCTGTATTTATCACCTCGCCATGAATTACTTGGCTCAGGTGGCTAATGACCGCTGAGGCAAGTAGTGACACAGAAAAATCTGCATACCAATGCAGGAGCGAGCGTTGAAAACAAAATAGATGGCAAGCTGACACTAGCCAATGCAGAAACCAGGATCCAAGGCAATGCAAAGAAAACAGACATTCCGCGGCAAGGGGGAACCAGATTGAGTGCTGATAAAATGTGGAGGGAATGCCAGATGTAGAATGGACCTTGGTCTTGCCAAGGATCTTGAGAAGTGTTCCAAGAAACACATTCTGAGGTTCCTCGGCAAAGTCCTGTTGTGCCTCTGCTCCATGTGGACGGTGTGCTCTAGTACATTCAACACCTTCTCACAGCTGCATGTGAAGGAGACATTTGGCTGTGGTGGGCCAGCTGCCTTCCGATGACTCTGATCTCATTGAAGAATCAGCGATAAGCTTCTTACCATGTCGTGTTATCATGTTATCATGTATAATCATTACTGTAACCCTTTACAGATGCTAGCTAATTTTATTATGCTTCATTACACTGCAACTTCCTTGATTAGACATTGTTTATCCTATCCTCCTTGGTTTATATCACTCTGCCCATCTACTAGCTGTCTATTTTTGTACCCCATAGGAGGCTGGAACCTCTAACCACTTTAATCCATCATTATGTATAACTAGGGTAGCCAGCCTCTAGAGGAGGTGAGGGCTGGAGATCTCTAGAATGATAACTGATCTCCAAATGACAGAGATCAGTTCGCCCAGAGAAAATGGCTGCTTTATACCCTGCTAAAGTTCCTCGTCGCCCCACTCCCTGCCTCCCCCTGGCTTTAACCCTCAGATCACAGACAAACAATCTCAGATACGGTCAAATTATGAGTTACGTGTGAGATCTGTGATACCTTGATCACAGCTTCTGCTACCACTGGAGCCTCAGTGGAGTCTAGAGGCACTGCTTCTGGGTACCTCATTGCATGGTCCACTAAAGTCAGAATAAACCGTTTGCCTCTCTAAGTAGGCTTTGGGAATGTGCCCACTATGTTGATTCCTGCCCGTTGGAATGCTTCTTCCACGATAGGAAGGGACTGCAAAGGAGCTCAGGCTTTGCACCCACTCTTGCCCAGCTTTTGACATGTTGGACAAGATTTGCAGTAGTCCCTCACATCCCGAGCCAGCTTTGGCCATTAAAAGTTTAAAAACAGTCTCCGTTTGGTCTTGTTAACCCTTAAGTGCCCTGCACAGCGTATGTCATGTGCCAGCCCTAAGAGCTTTAGCCTGTATTTCCTGGGAACCTCAGGCTGTTGAACCACTTCCCAAGACTCTTGTCTATCAGGTGGCAACCAATGTTCCCTCTAAGCTGTGTAGGGTTGTGAACAAAAATTCTACTTTGTGAGCTACTGGCATTAAAGTTGTGAGCGAGCAATTTGGCGGTTGCATACATGTGTTTGCTCTGGAGCCCTCCTTCCTGAGCAGAGACAAAAATGGGTGAGCCGGAGGCTGAAAAACAGTGAGCTAGCTCACACCAACTCAGCTTAGAGGGAACACTGGTGGCAACCAGGACCTATATAACCGACCCTGCTTCCATACTACTTGCTCAGTAAGAGCTTCTGAGAACTCCACTTCCTGGTCCCATCCCACATTGCACAGATCATCACATCAACATATACTCTAGGATTCAGCCAAACTCTGGTTTTACCACAGAGGTTTAAGTGAATCCTAGAGAGCCCTGTGACACAGTGATGTCACTTCTGGTTATGCAGAGGGAAGCAACATCGTGGCATTCATAACAATGTTTTGGTAAGCTCCGCCTCCCCATCTCCATCCCGGAGGGGAGGGGCAACACTATTGTGATATCAGAATGCAAATGGCATCAAACCAAGATTTCAAACTAGGGTTTCCATCTACTTTATTAACCACAGCATGTTCTAATTGTGGTTGACTGAAATGTATGAAATCATAAACCACAGTCTGTGAAGCAGCACTGCCCCATGCAGCGTCCTGGCCACAGAAATGGCAGAGGAGGAGGAGGAGGAGATTGGATTGATAATCTCCTTTCCCTCCCCCTCCCCACAATAAACACCCTGTGAAGTAGGTGGGGCTGAGAGAGCTCTTTCGAGAACTGCTCATGAGCGAACAGCTCTGAAAGAACTTGTAACTGACCCAAGGTCACACCAGGAGCTGCTTGTGGAAGAGTGGGGAATCAAACCCAGTTCTCCCAGATTATTAGAGTCTACACTCCTAACCACTACACCAAACTGGCTCTCCAATATATAGTGAGGATATCTTCTCCACCAGGAGGCCAACAGGAAGGAAGCAAGAAGCAGACCAACCGTGGGCTTATGCACAAGACAGAGATTACTTATACCTGGTAGGCTGACCAGAGTTTAAACAAGCCACATTTTAAACAAATGATGGTTTATTGCGGCATCTGAATGCAGCCCCTTGAGCTTATTTCTTGCCTTCTTGCCTTTGCAATGTGTGCCTTTTTTTCTCTTGCATGTGCCACCACGGCTCTCTTTCCCCTGAAATCATCTTTCCGTAGTTGTGCCTATTCTCTGTTTGTGGCACATGGGATTACCAACAGGGCTGGTGAGTGGATATGCTTTGCCTTTGTGCAGGAGGCTTGGATTTCATTCCTGAGACTCTTCTTCTGCATCAAAATGCAGGAGCATACCTGGACACTCCTCCATGACACAAGCTCCAAGTATGTGGAAAGTCAGCACTTAGCAGAGAGCCATTCTGGCTTTCTCCCAGCTGCACAAGCTTCCCACAGGTAGGGAGCTTTTGACACTGGGACCTGTCATGCACGCCATCCCCCAGCTCGGGTTGCCAACTCTGGGAAATTCCTGGAGATTTGGAGGTGAGCCTGGGTGTGGTGGGGGTTGGGGGAGGGAGGGACCTCAGCAGGGTACAATGCCATAAAGACCACCCTCTAAAGTAGCCATTTTCTCCAGGGAGATCAATTGTGATTCTGGGAGATTGCCCGGTTCTGCCTGGAGGTTGGCAACCCCATAAGCTCTGCAAAGGGTACCATGTTAGTTCAGAACATTTTAATCAGGACTCAGAACTAGCTCTTTTCCCTGGGTTGTTACCCATTTTCAGCAGAAGTAATGACTTTGCACAGTCTCTCTGAAGTTGCTTTTGCATCCTTTAAGTACCCAACAGCGATCAAGGTCACATTGTCCCAAAGCCTCCTTTAAAATAGACGGTGGCAAAAGTGGAATCTACTGGGTTTTTAAAAAAATGCTTGGGGGAAAGGGGGATTTTGTCATTGGTGTGCAACACTGTTCTCTGATTAAGGGTTTTTAACCACATGTCACAAGGGCAACCCACATCTTGGGAATACAAATCATGTGAAACAGCTGTAAAACTTGTGGGGGGGGCTGCAGGTGGAGGTGGGAAAGAGGATCGGTGCTGATGCTGAACTTTTCCACCACCCACCACTTTCTCCCTTGCCATTGCTTCTAAGATCTCTCTCTTTTTTAATTTGATATTAAATCAGTTTAATTTGGCACTCGAGCATGAGTCCCATGCTTATTACAAAAAAAAATTAAGGCTCCTGTTTCCAAGGATGTCAAAGGGCTGTATTGTATTAAAAGTATAAAAGGTGCAGAATTATAAACAAAAAAAAGAAAATAAAAGGGACACCATTTTCTGAGGGTTGGGATCTCACGTTAAGAATGCAAGAGCAGTGGCTACATCAAGGATCAGGCAGAGAAATTACCGCAGAGGCCAATCTTCCATCCAGTCCAGCATTCCAATTCCCACCGTGACCAAACGGATGCCGTTAGAAAGGGTACAAGCAGGAGGCTAAGGCTGCCGAGCCCCCAGTGCAGGTGGGGGATCCCACACCCCAGTTCCCATTGCCTGATGTTGCTCAGAGGGGTGGTCAGAGAAAAATTGTTTAAAATCTGGCAGCGTGCTATGTCATTTCTGATAAAAAACCTTGAAGCGACAGAGGGTAGTTCTAGCAGTTGCTAGGAACTCTATGGTTTTACCACAGAGACTCTGACAATCCCTAGAGCTACCCTCCGTTCCTTCCAGGATTTGGCACTGCCTGGCAACCCTACAGGAGGCACAGAGACCAAAGCCTCTCCTTTTGCTGCCCCACACATAGTAAGCACCTGAAGACTGTGGTTTCATTTATCCAGTTTGGTGTAGTGGTTAGGAGCGTGGATTCTAATCTGAGAGAACTGGGTTTGATTCCCCACTCCTCCACATGCAGCTGCTGGGTGACCTTGAACAAGCCACAGTTCTCTCAAAGCTGTTCTCACAAGAGCAGTTCTCAGTCAGAGCTCTCTCAGCCCCAGCTACCTCACAGGGTGTCTGTTGTGGAGAGAGGAAGGGAAGGAGAATGTAAGCCGCTCTGAGACTCCAAGTGAAGGGCGGGGTATAAATCCATCTCTTCTTCTTCTTCTTTCTTCTGTTATGGCTGCTAGCCACTGATGGACCTATTCCCCCACTGAACTTGTCTAATCTCTGCTTACAGCCTTCTAAACTATCTGCCATCCCTTCATCTGATGGCAGTGAATTCCACAAGTTGTGAATACCCATGGGCACAGAATTTCAAAAAAGACAGCCTTTACCATGTGTGGCAAGCTTGGGACAAATCTATACCTACCTTCTGAACATTCCACAGATGTTAGAGACACTTGTCTTATCTGCAGGAAACCTATCTATTTCTTAAGCAGAGATCGCCGCCTGAGTGCCCCTTGCCGCAAGAAATGTCTGCCTGCTATAAGTTGCATTAATTCTTTATCTCATAAGATATTATCATGTTTCACAGTTCAGACCATACCTTTCCTGTTGCAGCTCGTGGTATGGCAAGTTAAATTTGTAAAGTGGTACTGGAGACATTTTGATCCTAGGCAACATGCACATAAGCACCGTGAACGTGCTTTACAACTTGTATCAAAGAGCTCTCCGTGCAGGATAATGAAAAAAGGGGAGGGATTTAGCATATCTAGGGGAAAGGAAAGAAAGGGGGAAGTGACATGGTAAGGGAGGGATGGGAAAAGGAAATGACACTGGGGATTTTAGGAAGAGGAGGAGGAAGGAGCTCAAGGGTAGGGGGAGTTGTGATGTTCCCTTTTGCCAAATCAGGAACAGGCAACTCATCTAGGTTCTTGCTCTTAGGTTCACCACAGAAGAGACAGGTGTCTTCAAAACAACACCTCTTTGGGCGAATCTGCGTTTGCATTCTAAAATCATTTTCGTGCTGCTGTGACACCGTCTTTCTCTATGCTTGTTTGAATGTTGTTTGGAGAAGATTCTTTTAAAGCGGTGCAAAGGTGCAATGACAGTGGAGCTGCCCCGAAAGGACGATAAACATATGTGGACGTGCGAAAGTATGCCAGCACTGTTCAGGTGTGAAAACGACACCAAATGTAGACAGCTTTTTTGAAGACAGAGTCAAAAGGCTGGGACACCGGTGGGAAAGACAAAGGCAGATTCCGCCTTTGTTAGCAAGGAGATAACGGGGACAGGAGCAACTGGCTGCCGAACAAGGGAGCTCTTCCAGTCTATTTATTTTTATGCAGAACGTTCTACAGTTCTAATATTCTACGGTCCACAGGGCTAACCACCAAACAAAATCAAGAAGCAAGGGACTCCACTCCGTGAGACTACACCAGACAGGCCCGTAGCTACCCAGGCCCGTAGCTACAGGGGGGCATCCCGGGGCCAAGGGCCCCCGACTTCCCATCCAGCCCAGCCCCCCCACTTCCAATGTTTTATTTTTTTTTTGGCACTCCCTGGGGGGGGGTGCGGGGTGCCGCCCGACTTATTTAAAGGCCCCCCACATTTAAAAAAATCCTGGCTATGGGCCTGACACCAGTACACAAATATCGGGGGGTGGGGGGGAATGGACAGTTCCACTGTAAAGTATGCAATAAATACATCATATCTCCCTTCTTTACTTTGGGGTGCTTAGGCCGCAGAATTCAAACATTACTAAGATAGGGAGCCAACGGTTACTAGCACTTCACTCACTGCTGGGGTTCACCTTTACCACTAACCCATTACACGGTCTTTGAACTTAGGCAACTTGACCACCTTCCCACTCTTGGTCTGCACACCTTCATCTGGAGGGTCAGTGTACCAGGAGTGTGACCACCACCATGTTAGATTCACATCCGGTAGCACTTAAAGACCAACAAGATTTCCAGGGGCTCTTGTTTATGTATACTTGACTTATCTTTTAATAAAATCGTTAAAAAAAAATCTGGAGGGTTTTGGAAGGGTACCAGGAGTGTGACCACCACGATGTTAGATTCGTGTCCGGTAGCACTTAAAAGACCATCAAGATTTCCAGGGGTGTAAGCGTTAGAGATTCACAGCTCCCTTCCAAAGGCAGCTTTGACTCTCGAAAGCTTATACCCCGAACATCTTAGAATCACAGAGTTGGAAGGGATCTCCAGGGTCATCTAGTCCAACCCTTTGCACAATGCAGGAAATTCACAAATATCTCCCCACCCCCACCCCCAGTGACCCCCTGTTCCATGCCCAGAAGATGACAAAAAACCTCCAGGATCTCCAGCCAAACTGGCCTGAAGAAAAATTGCTTCCTGACCCCAAAGTGGCGATCAGCATTTCCCTGAGTGTGTAAGAAAGGGCCACGAGAACTAAGCACTAATGCAACCCTTCCTGCCCTCCCTTCTCATGATCTGCCTAAGTTCACCGAATCAGCATTGCTGTCAGTCACCTAGCCTCTGCTTGAAAATCTCCAAAGAAGGAGAGCCCACCACCTACCGAGGAAGCCTGTTCCACTAAGGAACCACTCTAACTGTCAGGAAGTTCCTCCTAATGCTTAGCCGAAAACTCTTCTGATTTAATTTCAACCTGTTGGTTCTGGTCCGACCTTCTGGGGCAACAGAAAACAACTCGGTACCATCTCGTTGGTTTCTAAGGTCCTACAGGACCCAAATCTACCTATTTTATTGCAGACCAACATGGCTACCCACCTGAAACCACCTTCATGTTCTTGCCGGTTTGGAACTTTATCAGATATCTGTCCAGGGATTGCCTCTTCAGGTGTCACAACAGGTTCTGCAGATACCGGAGAACCATCTTCTCTCGGTTGTGGTCCAGCAGTTGTTCCCGTGACTGAGGCTGGTGCCCATCCTGCACGTGTCTAGCCACTTTGATTGCTCTGATCAGGAAAGCAGGATATAAATTTTGTAACTAAAATAAAGCTGCCTGCATTTGCATGTTTTCTTCCTCTTGTAGGGGTGGGAGAGGCACAGCCCATTTATCATGGTAGGGCTTTGGTCGACTCTGGAGATCCTTTTGCTTCCAACAAGCATCAGTCGGTACTCTGGGTGTAAGCAGGGGTCATTTCCTGCGGGAGCGCACAGGAGCGGAGCTCCGGCAGTAAAGAGCCCAGGGGGCGGGCACATGCAACAAGCCCCACCCCCTGCTCCCAGCAGCCCTCAGTCAGAGCAAGAAGCAGCCAGGTAAGTTGCAGAGCCCCCCTGGTCCAAAACAGTCCAGTGGCATGTTTAAGACCAAGTTTTATTTTTTTTTGCCCCTTGCGAGGACAGATCTTCCCCCCCCCCCCCATAGCTAGCAATCCAAAACAGTCCAGTGGTGCCTTCTGACACACTTCCGGTGATGTCAGGGGGTGTGGCATATGCAAATAAGTTATGCTAATAAGTTATGCTCCTGAGCTCATGCACCTCTTTTTCTACGAAATGACCCCTGGGTGTAAGTATTGCTGACACGGCTAACAGAGCACTCTGTAAGAGCTTTTCCATCAGAAGCTATGCAGGGGCATATTTAAGACCCAAACCGGGAGTCTTTCTCAAATTGAGTAAAGCTCAGGGGTCATTTCGTAGAAAAAGAGCTAGGGGAACTCATTAGCATAACTCATTAGCATATGCCACACCCCCTGACATCACCGGAAGTGTGTCATAAGGCCACACACCCTGACATCACCAGAAGTGTGTCATAAGGCCACACACCCTGCCCCCAACGGTCCTGGCCGCCGCC
>NW_015171531.1:275355-287181 GCF_001447785.1 Gekko japonicus | reverse complement strand
GGGGCTCGGCAGTGGAGCTGCAAGGGCGGCGGTGGCGGCCGGGACCGTTGGGGGCAGGGTGTGTGGCCTTATGACACACTTCTGGTGATGTCAGGGGGTGTGGCCTTATGACACACTTCCGGTGATGTCAGGGGGTGTGGCATATGCTAATGAGTTATGCTAATGAGTTCCCCTAGCTCTTTTTCTACAAAATGACCCCTGTGAAGGTGGTTTTTTAAAATCTTTCTAAGCATATTGCTTCAGCTTCAGTGCTTGATGTGAAATTCTGTTGATTGTATAGGTGAGTTCTATTTCTATTTCAGTTTAATATGATTTTAATGTGATTATTGCATGTAGAGGAAGAAGAAGAGATTGGATTTATGCCCCGCCCTTCACTACCCAAAGGTGTCTCAGAGCGGCTTACAAACTCCTTTCCCTTCCCCTCCCCACAACAGACACCCTATTTACATGTGTTATTGAATTCTCTGGAGGCTGGCTACCCTAGGTTTTTGCTATGACTAAATTCCACCAGCATATGTTTGGGACCCAAGTGTTAGTCCAGTTGGACCATAAATCCTTACAAGCAATCTTTTCCAAGCCCATTGGAAAAGCTCCTGCATGCCTTCAAAGGATGCTTCTCTAGATGGTTTCGGACTAGATGGCCCTGTAGGTCTTTTCCAACTCTATGATTCTATGATTCTAGACTATAAGTAACAACAGAGAGTTGCCTGGCAACCAGCTGGAGGGTTGTGGGCAGGGACATGGGGGGGGGTCCATGATGCCAGCTGTGGTACTACGTCACTTCCCTTACAAATCTGTGACACAGAGTAGCTCTAGGAATCGCTGGAAACTTTGGTAAAGCCATAGTGTTTCCAGTGATTCCTAGAACTGCCCAGTGTCGGTTGTTGATCTTATCCACGAGGAGAAAGTAATTCATGGATTGGTGGGCATGGAGCGTCTCAGTGTTTGTTAAAATAGCTGCAAGATCACACAAGGACAGATCACAAATCACAGGCGCTCATAGCTCTGCATAGCCAAGCAGAAGAGAGCAGGTTAAACCAGATCTTAGACGTTACTGACCCCTCAGAGACCATGCCAGGATAGGTGATTGAACCTGGGAAATATACTCTATATAAATGAGCATGGGGAATGTACTCCTTTTGCACCCGATGAAGTGAGCTCTAATTCACAAAACTTTTTTAAAAATTTATTGAATGAGCTGACAGCAAAAATGTATCATCTGGTTCATATTCTTTCATTTATAGAATTATTGGTCCCTGTTAAGAAATGCATTTCCCCCCCTTTGGAAGTGAAATGAGCAAAACCTTCACTTTGTGTTTTAAAAAGTTTTCCCCCCCCCCCCTTCCGCCCCCGGGCAGAGAACAGGAAGGAAGGAGGAAGTCAGTCAATGGCTTTCCAGGCTCACCTCAGCTAATAAAATGCTAATAGGTCTAGCTAAAGACAATAGGAGGATCCAGTCTCCCCTCCAACAGGAAAAAGAAGAAGCAGACGAGGAGGAGGAGACTGGATTTATACCCGGCCCTTTACTCGGAGTCTCAGAGTGGCTTACAAACTCTTTTCCCTTCAACTTCCCACAACAGACACCCTGTGAAGTAGGTGGGGCTGAGAGAGCTCTGACAGAAACTGCTATTTCAAGAACAGCTCTGGCAGAACTATGGCTTGCCCAAGGTCATCCAGCAGCTGCAAGTGGAGGAATGAGGAATCAAACCCAGTTCTCCCAGATTAGAGTCCACACTTAACCACTACACCAAACTGGCTCTCAGGAATTTGGAGGAATTAAATACTAGAGAGACTTCAGGAAGGACATTTCTGGAAACTTCAGGAAAAGCTTCTATGACCTGACCTAACTGGGTCAATGGAAGGGGAAAGGGAGAAGATAAAACTTAGGGGAGCAAAAAAGAAGGTCGCCTTTGGTCCGGAGTCCATCAGAGCAGACAGAACTCTTAACTGAGGTCTGGAGGAGGAGGCCATTAGCCATGTGAATGAGGGCCGGAAGCGGGGTGGCCGGAAGCAGGGGGCGGGGCTTCGTTATGTGCCCCGCCCCCCGTACCTCACCCGGGGGAACGGCGATCCCCCGTGATTCCCCCCCGAAATGACCTCTGGTTGTTGGTTATTATTCCAAATATCTTAAAGTTTACATTACTGCCAGACTATGTTCCCTTTAAGCTGTGGAGTCTTGTGAGCAAAAATTCTATTTTGTGAGCCCCTGGCATTAAAGCGATTTGGCTGCTGCATCAATTAGTTTGCTCTGGAGCCCTCCTTCCTGAGCCGAGACAAAAATGTGTGAGCCGGAGGCTAGAAAACTGTGAGCTAGCTCACACTAACTCATCTTAGAGGGAACACTGCTGCCAGATAAGACAGCAAGCATGGTTGTCTCCAAGATGAAAGCATTGTCTGAATGTCATGGTGTTCTAAAGAACTCGCTGGTGGCCATGTTCTTTTGGCTAGTTCAGTGATGAAACAATTTGCTTCCGACTGGGTCATCTCCGAAACACGCTCCAGTCCTGGCTACCCCCCAGTCCAATGGTCAAACCAAACATGTGGTCCAGACCACCAAACTATGTTAAAAAAAGAAGAAGCTTTAATAGATGGTTCAGATCTTGATTAAGCTAGGCATGTATATAGAGAGGGACAGAGTAATTGCGTTTAACCCATTTCTTTTTAATCCCTTGCTCAATCTGGTGCTATGCTAAAAGTATGCTTGTGAACATTTCCTTTTTAATAAATACTTTATAACTTTAGATGCTGGTAGCGGTTCTCTGTACCACATAGACCTCCACTGTCTTGGACACACTATTTTAAAAGGAGCACCAAGGGGAAGGCAGCCAGTTCGCAAGCGGCTATTCCTCCAGGGGCAGACAAGGCAGTAAACTGTCCCTGTGGTGACCAGGTGCTGGGTGGCAGGAGGAGACATAGAGTCAAGGTCTCAGAACTTGGAAAGGAAGCTGGGAGTCCTGACCTTCCCAGTGGGCCATTCCTACAAAGGTCAGGTGGCAGCGGTGGGTTACCCAAGAGAGAAAGAAAAGCCTCTCCAGGTGTTGGGAAAACCTTGGAGAGCAGGGTGGAACAGGGCCTGCAGGTCGGAGCAGGCCCATTCCGCTACAGTCTCCAAACAAGATGCACATTTGTTGTTGTTAAATGCACGGTATTTTTGTTAAAAAAAGAGGCATTTTTAAGGACATTGCTTTTTACTACTTTTGTTATCTCTCCAAACCTTTTTGGAAGGTTCTGAGTAATAACATTCTCTTCCTCCCACACAAATAAGAATCACCTTGGCGTTAATGCTTTCCAGTCGCCATTCAGAAACATAAGGCACAGTCATTCAGAACAACCATCCACGCAGTCACTGTCACAGAACTTCAGCGCTGCAGCATAGGAGACAACGGCAGTTTTATCATCCAATTCATATTCTCCTACCTGCTGACTTATGGGGCCTTCGGGAAAAATCAGTGGAACTAATATCCTTCACAGCTGTTCTGTTTAAATGACAAAAATATGAATCTTGTATTTTATATAAGCCCAGGAAGCACTGAAAGTTTATAGGGGAAAAGACCTTGGAAGACTGTCTTGCTCAGATGATGGTCATACTTAGCATTTAGTATACTTAAGATGGGTCTTCACTGTTTGATGAGCTCAATGTACCCCCTCAAGGCTGCCAACCTCTACGTGGGGCACGAAGATATCCAAAATTAAAGGTGATTTCCAGATGACATAGATCAGTTCCCCTGGAGAAAATGTCTGCTTTGGAGGGCGGACTCTATGGCATTATACTCCACTGAGGCCCCTCCCCTCTGCAAATCCCAGCCCCCCCCCCAGTCTCCAGGAATTTCCCAATACCAAGCTGGCAACCTTATGTATGTTATCTCTTTTTAATCCTCACAGCAGCCCCGTAGGGTAGGCTAGTATGATGGACCCCTGACTCTTCTTCTCTGTGAGGCAGATTTCCCCACAAAAACACTGTTCCCCACTCTGACTGAGCAGCCTCTTAGAAGCGTATTTGAATGATAGAATTACAAGTTTCTGCGTGTCCCACCCTGCGATAAAGAAGTCAGTTGTCTTTTGGCCAGGCCAGAGATTTTTTTGTAACTCAGCTCTTAGAAGCGTATTTGAATGATAGAATTATAAGTTCCTGCGTGTCCCACCCTGTGATAGAGAAGTTAGTTGTCTTTTGGCCAGGCCAGGAGCCCTCTTATAAATCCCTTTTCAAAATGGCACTTGACATGAGGTAAAGTTTATTATTTATTTGTTTGTTTAATTTGTATCCCACCCTCCCTGCCAGGCAGGCTCTGGACGGCTTACATAGAAATATATTAAAACAGCGAGATACATTAAAACAATAATAAAGTTAAAACCACAACATGTACAAACAAGTACAAGCAAACATAGTACTAATAAATGACGTTCTCTCAGCATCTAGTTCAAATAGAAAGGTTGATTTTATTGAACAGGCACAGTTGAGTTAGGAATAGGGCAGGGGACGAGAAGTTGAGGTAAATTTGGTCGTTTATACAAACTATAATATTTTGAACAGCTAACATAGTTGAAGCTTATATTCTTAGAGACTCAGTTCTTAACTGTGAGAGGTTTGTTTGTCCTGCAGGTTTCTTTCAACCAACAATGTGTCTAATAAAATTTCATAAAACTATTTTCGTTTCCTGGAAGTTAGTACTTTCTTCCTGTATTTAAATACTTCCCTTGTGAGATTACAATTTTCTCTTTTATACTCTTGAGGAGTCTAAGACCATTTCCCTTTTCATACAAACCAGGGGTCCTTTCTGAGTTAAACCTCTGAACAACTGGGTAAGAAATATCCTCTTTTTCGGAGCAATAATCCTTTTCTGTTTGGCTAGACTGGCAGCTTCCAATCTCCTATCCAGTCTCTTCTGTCAACCCTAAACACAGTTCTGGAGACTGTGTATAAATGAAATTCAGCTGGGGCTGACACTTAGATTTTTAAGTTCTGATTTTTCAACTTTTCCTCAAATGTGTTGGCACACAGTAAGGGCAAGGAGTTGTGTCCCTTCACTTCCCAAGTGAACTTGTCTGTCTCCCTCAGACTTCCCCCCCCACCCCGCAACTGCCAAGCCAAAGTCCAAAGGACTACTAACTCTCTCAAGACTGACTAGACTTTATAAAGCTCTCCTCAGCTAGCGCTGACCAGTCAGAGAGAAGGGGGTGCATGCAGGCAGCAGCCTGTCAATCAAACTGTGCTTTACATTGAGGCATTAACCCCTAATCTCCCGGCTCTCTGAATTTGATGCACTAAGCATCCTGTTTTTGGAGGTCAGTTCGTCACAGTTAGTATTATTAAACCCCATATAGCAGACATGAGTTTGTTAGCTTGCCTAAAGCCAGCCTAGCAAGTTTGCACCTGGAAACTATACTGTGCATTCAATCAACCTCTTTTGTTGGCTTTACATACACACTAAGATGGAGAATATCCATAATTTGCAAGGGCGGTAACCTTTCACTGAAAGCAAACAGCAAGTATCCGCTATGAAGGAGTCCAGATTCCTCATGGACACTGGTTTGTGGTCAGTGTAACATGTAGTTCGAATTTCAGGAGAACTTCAGTGCTCACCTGGGGATTGGCAACCTTGGATAGATCATACTTTAAATGAGGTGGGGACTGAAGATCTCTTGGTCTTACGGTGGCAGAGGTCAATTCGCCTTAGGGTTGCCAGGTGTCTCCCCCCCCCCCGTCCACCGGCAGGGGATGGGGACTGGGGGGGTAGGGTTGCCAGCTCCAGGCTGGGGAACTCCTGGAGCTTTTGGGGTGGAACCTGGGGAGAACAGGAACCTCAGTGGGGTAGAATGCCATACAGAGTCCACTCTCCAACGTATCAATTTTCTCCAGGGGAACTGATCTCTGTAGTGTGAAGATGAGTTGTAATTCCGGGAGATCCCCAGGTCCCACCTGGAGGCTGGCATCCCTAGTTCCTCTGGAGAGGATGGCTACTTTGGAAGGTAGACTCCATGGCACTGTAATCTGCTGAGGTTGCTCCCCTCCCCTCCCCAAACCCCGCCCTCCCCAAGCTCCACCTCCAAGATCTCCAGGTATTTCCCAGCACAGAGCTGGCAGCCCTATAAAGTTTGCAGGATTTTTACCCTAGGGGTGCCAAGGATAAAGAAACCATGCACCCATGAGGAGTCACAGCCAATGTTCCCCCTAAGCTGTGGAGTCTTGTGAGCAAAAATTCTACTTTGTGAGCTACTGGCATTAAAGTTGTGAGCGAGCGCATGGCTACTGCATAAATTAGTTTGCTCTGGAGCCCTCCTTCCTGAGCTAAGACAAAATGTGTGAGCCAGAGGCTAAAAAACTGAGCTAGCTCACACTAACTCAGCTTAGAGGGAACACTGGTCACAGCTAATGGCGGCTTTCATTTAAAAAAAAAAGAAATTCAAAATAAGAGGCCCTCTAGGTTTATCCCCCCCTTCATCTTCATGGTATTTGCCTCTCCGCTGCGTCAATGCTGCACTAGTTTCAGCACAGGCCTACAGGAAGTGAGTCACTCTAGCTATGCTGTGGGAGGTTCACTCTCTGGTACAGCTAACTCCATGGCACAGGCTCCCTGCCTTTTTACAAGTTGGAGCCCACAAAGGCAGAAAACCCACACCTTTGCTCTGACTTCGGCTCACTCAGCGGCACATCGTGGGACCTGAACGCACGGAGTGGGTGTGTGAGCGAGGAGGAACTGATTCTGAAATTCCGAAAGGGGGTTCTATTTCCAACGCTGTAATCAGCTCGCCGATGTTTTCACGGCGGCGTAAACAGGTGTTAACATCAGAATGAATGCTGCCACATCTCCACTTTCGCGAGACATCACCATTGTGCCTCAGTGCATAGTTCCATCCGGCATTCACTGGCACACATTGTGTGGGCAGAGTGAGTGGAGTATCTATTGTCGGCTTCTGTACCCTGTAGCCTGGTCTCTATACAAAGCGAAAGGTGGTGGCTTGCAATGGCTTTCATCAAATTACATCTTATAACTCTACTAATTGGGACTAATCCTACAACCCTTATCCCCCAGCCCCGTTTGTGTGTTTTTTTCCTAAATAGGGCCAACAATTGTAGGATCATGCCCACGGTGCTTTGTTAAGGGGGGGGGAGTAATCAGTATGTACAGAAATTCTCCAGCTCACAACTCAAAAAGAACACTTGAGATCTGCTTAGCAATTTGTAACGCCCACAGGAACACAGTGTGGGAATGCTTCAGTGCGATACAAATCCACTTATCCCTTTAACTGCAGCTCCGGAATTTTTCAGAAGCCAACTCGCAACCAGAAAAGAAGGAGACACAGCAAGGAGGAGGGGAACACCCGTGCATCGTATTTGAGGAAGGGGAGAAAAGGTGTCTGTTTTGTTTTCCTTCCGCCTCCTTTCTACCTTGAAGATGCTGTTTAGTGCCACTCACATTATTATTCCCCCCCACACACCGAACGCGCGGCAATTATCACCAATCCGTGCCGTAACCCCAATCATCGCTCTGCCGTATCCGCCGACAGTTTGTGGTTGCTTTGGAATCCAAATGTCTTCCTGCCCTGACAAACGTTCCTTCGGCAGATCCATTAGCGCCTGAAAAGGCCAGCGCCATCTCCACGCCGCTTTGTGCATCACGTCATTGTTCCCAAGTTTTAAAAATCTCTGCACATTTTTTTGACAAGCTGCTGTCTTCTTTCCCGGCAGGCTTTTAGCATCACATTAGTCACCTATTACTTAAGCGGAGCGGTTCTCGGTGGCATGCTGATTAGCATCTGTCGTTATACGCCACCAGGCCGGCACAACTGGTGGCCCTCCAACCCAAACACTGCTCACCAGCTATCGAATGTAGCTTGTTGTGTGCTTTCCATTTGCTTGTACTAATGGGTGCCCTGACCCGGATAACTGTTTCGGCCCGTGTGGCTCCATCTTTGCTATTTGCCCTGAGTCTCTTGGGAGAGGACTTCATGTGCTGCTCTCAGGGGAACAGTCTCCCTCTCATGCTTGTTAGCAGCACTTATCTTCAAGGCCTGGGTTATTTCTTCCTGGAAGTCAGGTGCAGGATAACCTGGCTCCTCCAAGTGTCTGGGATAGCTTTCAGGGCTTTTTTTGCTGAGGGAACGCACCGGAATGGAGTTCTGGAACCTCTTCAACAAAATTATTTTTAAAGTGTTCAAAAGTTCGAGAGTTTTCAGGATGCAGACTGAAAACTTAATTTCTCCCTTGAGAGTTCCGGCACCTCTTTTTTTAAAAAAAGCCCTGGCTTAATTAATCACTCTTTGGGCTCGCAGGCAGCCTTTAGGGCACGTGTGGCCAAACTTGCTTAACGTAAGAGCCATACAGAATAAACGTCAGATGTCTGAGAGTCGCAGGACATGAACAAATATCACACACACGTTTTATTGGAAAATATGCAAATTTGCTCTTTATTAACATTAAATGAGACTGCCAAAAATAAAAACAAAGGGGGTCAAAACAGATATTGATAATGGTATTTATTTGTCCAATGATGTTTGTAGGCTGGGGCGGGGCCCTTTGAGAATGCATTTGAAGTTAAAGTTGCTTTCTTTCTCTGTTCCTGCTCATCTGGAGCCTACCCAGGGAGGGGAACACTGGCTGGGAAAGGGAAGACCGATTGGGGGGCAGCCACCCTGCTGGGAGCCACACAATACGTGTGAAAGAGCCGCTTGAGGCTCCTGAGCCACAGTTTGGCCACCCCTAATTTAGGGTATAAGACTCCTGGTTCTAGTTATGCTCTTTGTCTCGAGGGTTTGGCGAAGCTCCACTGCGCGTGTGCACGCACCTCAAGTCCAGCTGGTCGGAACTCAGCCCTGCATCTGCTTTGATAACTCTGAGGGGCTGTTTCCAGGGGCACTCAAGGAAGTAATAAGGACTCTTAAAGGTTGAAATGTTGGTTAATACTCGGTGTTAATATGTGTTATGAATGTACTGTTGAAGATGTTGTTCAAAATAAAAAAACACTTATGGGGGAAGGAAGTGATGGTCCGCCCTCTCCTGAAAAAGCCAACTTTGGATCCAGCCGAATTGGCCAACTATTGGCCAGTTTCCAACCTGCCCTATCTGGGCAAATTAATTGAGAGGCCGGTGGCGATACAGTTACAGGACTTTCTGGATGATGCTTCCATCCTAGATCCCTTCCAGTCCAGTTTTTGCCCGGGACACAGGACAGAGACAGCACTGGTTGCCCTTTCTGATGACCTCCGGCGACATCTGGATCGGGGCGGTGTGGCAGTGCTGTTGTTAGTTCTGTTGGCTGCGTTCAACACAGTCGACCATCAGTTGCTGAACCACCACCTTGCCAACATGGGGATACAGGGGCTTGCCTTGCAGTGGCTTGCTTCCTTTCTCCAGGGTCATGGACAAAGGGTGGTGCTAGGGGAACAGCAGTCCAGGAGACACCCGCTTGAGTGTAGTGTGCCTCAGGGGGTGGTGCTTTCCCCGATGTTGTTTAACATCTACAAGCTCAGATTGCCCGGAGGTATGGGCTGGGGTGTCACCAGTATGCTGATGACACCCAGCTCTATCTGATGTTGGGTGGCCAGTCGGACTCCAGCCTGGAAGATCCGGACCGGGCACTGCAAACTGTGGCTGGTTGGCTTAGACTGAGCTGGCTGAAACTAAATCCAGTGAAGACGGAGGCCCTGTGCCTGAGTCGGGGTGGGCTGGGGACGGGGCTCCTGCTCCTGACCTTCGATGGGGCACCATTGGTGCCAGCGCCGGAGGTTAGGAGGTTGTGAGTGCTCCTGGATCACTCCTTAACCATGGAGGCCCAGGTGGCAGCCACTGCTAGGTCAGTCTTTTACCATCTTCGGCTGATTCGGCAGTTGGTTCCCTTCCTCGACCGCGACGACCTGGCTACAGTGATCCATGCGATGGTCACCTCAAAATTAGACTACTGTAACGCTCTCTACATGGGGCTGCCCTTGTCGCAAATCCAGACGCTGCAGCTAGTGCAGAATGCCACAGCCAGGCTTGTGATGGGCCTCCCTAGATGGGAGCACATCTAGCTGGTGCTGAAGGCGCTGCACTGGCTGACAATAGCATATTGAATTCGCTTCAACGTGCTGGTACTTACCTTTAAAGCCCTATATGGCCAGGGTCCAACATACCTGAGGGACCGCCTTTCCCCATACTACCCCAGAGAGCACTACTATCGGGGTTGCAACATTGGCTAATTATTCCAGGCTCTAAGGAGGCCAGGCTCACTGTTACTAGGGCCAGGGCCTTTTCGATGGCAGCTCCTACCTGGTGGAACGAGCTCCCGGAAGAAATCAGGGCCCTGCGGGACCTTGTACAGTTCTGCAGGGCCTGCAAGAGAGAGCTCTTCCACCAGGCTTTCAACTAGGAGCCGCCCACCACCACCACCACTACCACCAATTATTATTACTAGTAACATCTATGGTAGAGGGCTGGCCCTGTATGGAGATCAAGCCACAGTGTGGGAGGCCGGAATACCACTGAATTGGGATTTTAGAACTACATTCTAAAACATGCCACCGTTAATTTACTGAAGGAACGACCATAGTTGCGAGCACTAAATTGTTATTTGTTTATTATATGATTGTTTTACTTTGCTTTTAAATGTTTTATGCTGCCGACAAATGGGAGCCACCCTGAGCCCGCTTGCGGGGAGGGCGGGATACAAATATAATAAAATAAATAAAATAAATTATTTAAAGCTCTCCTTGTAAGCAGTGTTCCCTCTAAGCTGAGTTAGTGTGAGCTAGCTCACAGCTTTTTAGCCTCCAACTTACACATTTTTGTCTTAGCTCAGGAAGGATGGCTCCAGAGCAAACTAATTTATGCAGTAGCCAAAGCACTCGCTCGCAACTTGAATGCCAGTAGCTCACAAAGTAAAATTTTTGCTCACAAGGCTCCACAGCTTAGAGGGAGCATTGCTGTAAACCTGGAAGCCAGTTCTTTGGGAAATCCTGCGAACCTAAGAGCTCCTGGCCCGGGGCTCGTAACCATAGGCGTAATCTTCAGGAAGGGGCTCAGCCTCCCCCGGGGGCAACTGGTTCCAGCCACCCTTGCTCCATTCTGAAACTATGTTCAGCGGCTGGGTTGGGACCGGGAGGGAGGGAAGGAAGTTAGGGCAGGGGCTTGCTTCCTTCTGGAAGTGAAGCCCCACCCTCAGCTCCCAGCAGCCCTTAGTTCTGCCGGGCTGCATGTGGAGTCTGGCTTTCCTGGTTTCCTGCGCACGCGCACAAAGGTAAGAAACATGCTTGCCCGGGCTCTCCCTTACTGCTGAGTCCTCGAGGCGCATTCATTCAGCCCACCTCTCTGCCCCCCTCACCCAGCTACCAGTAAAATCAGTGCGGACCGGGAGGGGAACTTGGCCCAGCGGACTTGCCCTGCTGAAGGAGCGCCAAAGCTCAGGGGCTGTTGTCCCTCCCACATCCTGGACGGCCTCCACGGCACCTCCTCCACTTCTTGCGTCTGGCTGCTGCCTTCCTCTGATTCCCCTTCGCTGCTGCTCTTGCTGCTGCACGCTGGGACCAAGTTGGCTGGCTTTGTAAGGGCATGGGTGGGGTGGGGGCCTGAGAGAGGGCAGTGTTCAGTGAGCCTGAGGCTGAGTAGTCCGAAGGAAAACTGCCTTTGCTCTCTTTGGAATACTCTTCCCATCCTCCCCACCTATCTGTTGTGCTGCTTTTATTCTCTCTCTCGCCCCCTGTTTTTTTAAAAAAACCTTCAGTTGTACTTCAGTTTCGTCTGAGTGTGTGAGTGCCCCCCCCCGCCGCCCGGGCTTCTACTCTCTTGTTATTCCCCTTCTCCCCCCTCCCCCCACTTGGGCTGCCTCTTCATATAAATATGTGTGTTTTCTC